>NW_026571447.1:13420959-13630814 GCF_026225935.1 Boleophthalmus pectinirostris | reverse complement strand
GAGCTGCAGAGGTTGCACTAGCACTGACTATTGATTAGCTGCAGGTCTTGGGGTTAAGGTAGAGACCATTCACGTCAGAGAGAGGCATTTTAAGTTTATACCAACTGGGTTTAGTCATAGGAAGTGGCAGCTCAAACCCACGGCTCATACTGCTCCTGCACTGAGTAATCATATTGAGAACCAAAACACAAAATGACCACATAAACAAGCTGCCCATCATGAACAATGTTTTTGGAATGAAGAATCAGATTAACAGTTGTGCCACATAACTTGTAGAATGCAAACTAAATTATAAAGTTTTCAGTAATTGCCATCCCAACAGCAGTGAAAGCTATATTTGATTTGGCCATGTTTACCTTCTAGCTTGGAACACAATTGAAACACACTGAAATACAAATTGTACAGACTGCGAAGTAAATTACAAAGGTTTCAGTGATAGACGGCCCGAGATCCAAATGGAATACATTCTGAAAAACACTGGTCTTATATTGTCCTGATGACTACTTTTGTTGCTATGGAGATGAGTGAAGAATTATATCATCAAGTAAATTGCAATGCTTACTCCAATGACCAGCCAGTCCCTTCTACATTCTGTTCAAATCCAGAAGGAACTCAAGCTATGCAATAGAAGGTTCAAATCCTGCATCCTAATTTGAGACAGCTCAACCACAACTACTAATTTGTAGTACAGAAATGCAGAAGACGTCTCCTCTCCAAAATGATTTTAACATTCAGAACAAAATGTATAACTTCTTTTACCTGAGATAAATAATAGTTTGGTGCTTCAATTGTTGATTCTGGAAAAATACGCAATGTTTCTCAGTCCTTCGTGTTGTTTTTCCCCTTTTTTTTCGTGTAAACCACCATGTTTGTCTTTGTAAAGTTTAGTCAAAGCATGTGGCTTTGGCTGGTCTGGTAACCAATGTTTATTGCCCTTATCTAAAATATCCTGTTATGGGGTGACTGTAATTAAACCACTGCAGGCCTTTTATTTTGACTGTAACTTGAGGCACTCACTGTGTTGGTACATGAGTGAGAAGTGATTCATTACCCAAAACCTCTGATAACCCCTCACCACGAGAAACCACAAGCTGTTAAAGATGGTAGATTTACCCAAACTGTGCGTGGACTGTTACCTCCTCTTCTTCTTTAAGCCCTCCGCCTACTCTTTATCCTGCTCTTTTGATAACAGACTGGATTTCCTCCTCTTCACGAGAAAACCACGTCTCTGCTTTGTGCGTGTAAATATCTTGTCCAATCAAAGAGTAAGAGTTCAGAGCTGCTGTAATCAGTGCAGGCTCATTCTAAGGCGTAACCAGCCCTGACAAAGGCTTTATGATTTAATGATGTTTAATCCTGGCTTTGTACACACCACATCCATTTTCAGTGTTTATGACAGAGAGAGCGTCCCAAACAGTAGCTCATTGTTACAGCTTGTATTATAAGTCTCTCATAAACCTGGTGTCTGAATGCAAGATATCTGTTATAGTGCTTCGGGTCATTTGGTTTTATCACCAGGTTTTGAGCTAAGTTTTTATAGTGGAGTGTATCTTTTTACTCAAATAACCTGTCAAAACTTGTACTAAGCTTGTCATCAGATATATTTTACACTAAGCTTACAGCCCTATTACTGCATCTTTTTATTCGTAATGTCGTAAATATAATTAATTTTATTGTGTAATGATTAAAGAAGATTCGCAGCCGTCATACGAGCAGCTAATGTGGATCCTAATAAAACAATAAACAATAAACCACCTCCCCAGCACCTCCTCATCCTCCCATCATTTCTTATACCTCTCCTCATCCTCTCATTGTCCCCTTCACTCTCCTCATCGTCTCATCGTCCTCTTCACCCTCCTCATCCACTCATTGTCAACTTTTCTTTTTAGCCTCACCTCTACCACCTCCAGTGTCCAGGCCCCAAAGGAAAGACATCTCCTAAACGTCCTTCATCGCAATATCTTCTGCTGTGGTCTGAATAGCAAAATTCAATAAAACTACTAATACTTTCTCTTTGTCTTTCTGAGTCACCCCAGGTTGAAATGCAGTGTGTAGAGGGCTGTTACTTTATCCTCAAATAACTTGCCAAAAGTTGCACGACGCTGGCCCCACTGAATCACCAGAGTCCTCAAACATATTTTACACTTTGCTTACAGTAGATGTAAGATACAGCGCTGAAGCAGAAATGGTGTCTGCGTCATTTCTGGTAAAAGTCCAGGAGATAGTCACGTCCAAACTTTTCTACTGGTAAATGGAGAGTGTGTAGGAGTGTGATTTCAGACTTAGGAAGAGTTCGGCTGAATAAATAGACTGCTAATTAAAAGTGATAGTGATTGATGCCTTAGTAGATTTCTGCATATTATAATTGACTCAGTACAGCTCCCTAAGTCTCTGGCACATTCATATTTTGCCAGTTGCAGTCTACCAAGGGTTAGAACTGTATGATTAATTAGGAATGCTACGTGAAACTGACAGTATGTCATTTGTGACCAATTTTAAGTATGCCTAACATATAATTTTTAGACGCTAAGAACGCTTAGAACAAATGTACCTCTAGTCTTCTCATAATTTACACTAAATCTGTTACTTAGATGTTTTGCTAGGAATCCATAGGACTTGGCAGGTAATTGCATAGTAATTTTGGTACAAATTAAAGTGCTGCTAGCTAGCGTGATCTGGAGCTTATCCATAGCTGTTGCCGTATTTTTTTGGTTATGATGACGTTACAACAAAGCACTGCAATTTTCTAAGGCAGGAGTCAGCAGATTTGTTTCCTTTATTAAGTTTTGGATGAATATTTCATTTTAAAATGTGCACATTCTAACATAATAATCCACAGGTCTCATAGATTATAACTCATAGATTATAACTATATATATATATAGCAGGCTCAAGCAATATTGTTCTTTAAGAGCTTCTGACTATGTCAAACTTTTCACTTCTCATTTATCCATAGTTGCATTTTGAGCAATTCATGCATCTTTATTCTTCTTGCTATCCATAGGTGGGGTCATTAGCAGGGTCCGGCAGCTCTTTGTTGTGATGATGTTTAGGGAGACATAGCGTAAAGATTCATAGATATCCAACTATAGGCAAAAATATAATGTTGTCATTTAGAGGTACATTGTGTAACTTTTTTGTAGAGGGCCCTTCAGTTGCTTGTCTCCATTTAGATGTTATTGCTTTAAACTTCTCAATCTCCATAGAAACATGCAGGAGATGCCACCAGGCCATTTTACAAGTGAGATCATTGAAGAGGTTACCCCACTCACAGTAAGTAATACACCCATGCGCCCATAATTGAATACATGCATCTTAAGTTTAATACCATATTATTGAACATTACAGGCAAAGCAATAGCATCTTCAAAGGAGCAGATCCGCAAGCTGAAAAGTTACACAGTGTACCTTTAAACTGAATATTAATATTCATTGTCAGTTAATGTATATCTTTTGACCCAACATCTCATCTGAATCTGTAAAAGCAAACTCTTAAACCTCATTCCTCAAACCAAAGTCGGCTGGCACAATGTTGATTTAACTGTCTACATAGTTGGCCCTGTTTTCATTGGCATACGCTCACCTGAAATAGAAATGGTTGGGATGTTTAAATAATACCATCGGGTACATAGTCCATACAAGGATGTGGCTCACTTAAACTTGGATGTGTCTATATAGTCCCACAGTATGCTAAACTATGGGATGTGGTTAAAGATATAGGATTTACTTTAGCGCATATGCAGTTTTATGTATATGATTTTGGGTACCCAGTGATTTCTTATTTTCTTTCCTGTCTGCCAACTTTCTCAACATAAGCAACAATTTTCACCACAAGCAATTTAACTTTAGGGCAAAAAGTAAAGAAAAGTTCACCTCCTACAACCACATATACTTGTACTTACTGCCTGTGTCTGCATATGATCCCTGTCTCTTCCCACAGAAAGCCAAATGGAGCCCTGAACTAGTCATTACTGGCCTCCCAACTGTACGCTCTGCTGAGTTCTCTGGCCTATTTCTACCCCGTCAGGATGAGTTCGGTGACACACAATCACATAGGATTCAGTCATTCTTGTGCTGCCGTCCTCTTTTCCTCATTCCCACCGAGGCATGGGTGGAGTGGCACTTACAAAAAAACCCAAAAGTAGGATTTCCCCAGGTTTTACTAAGCAGCCATGAAGAAGCACACGGCCTGTCTGGACCAAAACGTGTCCTTATTGAGGTGCATGTGAATTCCATAGGGTCATGGGTTTGGGGTGACTTCCATAGATTTATTTACACATAAGTAGCTATTTGGTTTAGCTTTATATTGGCTTAAAGGTACAATATGTAACATTTCTGGTAAGGGTATGCCACCAGCTTATCTCCAAGGAGATTTTTGTTTGCTCTGACTAAAATGTTCAATTTTATGCATAATGCAAAATTATCGATCTTGCATTTGTTATATTTGCAGATGCTTTTTCCTAACCTGACTCATGCCAGATTGATGTTTCTCTCTGAATTGAGCTTTATACATTATCAGTCTGGGATGGCTCTTGGCGAAAGTGATTGGAAAAAAAAGAGCGTGATGGCAAATATTTGAATCTGATTGATCGAAGCTTCACCACAGCAGAGCAAGCCAAAAAAGCTAACTTTTGTTCCATCCAGCCTTTGGAGTCTGTGAACTCACAAATATCACAAGAATATATTTTGCTGGTAAGGTTAGCTTTTTCCTACTATGAATATCAGTTTTCTTGCTGTGGCCAGAACAGTTACTTAGTGCCCCTTTAAGAGAAACTAAAGCCATCAAATAAAAGGAGATTGGTTAATTCCATCTATTACATCCACCTGTCACTCACTCAGACCATGATGAAGGCTGAGCTGCTTTAACATGCTTTTTGAAAAACATGACATTTTTGAACGATATCGCAATGATCTTTACAGATTGGAAGATTAAGGCTTCAGACATCACAGATCCATATCATTATCCACACCACTTTTGAGAGGTTCCACTGGGACTGAGACATTTAAGTGCTGTTGAATAAACCTAAGGCAAAAGCAATAATCTCCATTTGTGAGAGTGGAGCTGCAGAGTTGGAGAAGCGGATATTTGAAACAGAAGTAGTGTCTCCAGAGTGCTCTCGTCAGTCTGTCCTCATTATGCCCATGTTTGGAGGTGAGCTACCTGCCAGCCTCGTGCTACTGGCTCAGTGGGATATGAGGGCTTTGGTCATGGCTGTCCATCACCGTGAAGCTCCAGTTACACAGTGTCAGTGGGGAGTATTATAGGCCTATTATGACAGCTGATGGAGCCCTTTTGGACTTCCACAGAGTATTTTTATTTTATTATTTGATTATCTCCTCTATCCAATAACTGAGGGCACAGATGTGTGCTTTTGTCAGACAATACATCATTTGCATTTGAATTTCACATTGTTACAAAAAATGTGTTATTTGTAGTTATGGGTGGCTGGCCTAGAACAAAACACAAATATACTGACTGTTTTGGTTGGCTTAGGAAGTCTTTTGTTCTTTGAGTGCCTTATTTTCCCTACTTTTTCCTCATTTAATTTTACTTGTATTGCCCATATATGCATGCTTGTTTAGGCTTTGGCAGATGCAAAAATAGTAAATTTTGCAGCCAAACCACTACCTGCACAAACCTAATGTCAGAAATATAAAGAAAATGGAATCATCAAAACCATGAATATGTTAAATGTATTGCATAGACATGCTTCCTTTTAAACAAGCCACAAAATTGTTGCCTGTCACAGAATAATTTTGTAAAATATACCAAAAATACTCTTAGTGATATATTGATACACCAGTCCACAATATCAGTGCTGTTTCACCAAATTTAGTATTATGATATAGAAATATTTCAGCATAAGGATGGGGCAGAATTTTTACAAGATTCTGTCTATGAGAACGAGACAAGACAAGATTTGGACATGTTTCTTTATGAATAAATTGTGCAGTTCAGTTAACTATGGTCTCACAATTTGTTATTTAATTTATTTAAACGTGCACTGTGTAATGTTTTATGGTTATATGTTTGTCGCCATGGAGATGTTATATGTATGTTCCACAGTATGGCATTAACATATATAGCAAGCATTTATTTTATCTCTGGTATTTATAACTGAAAAATACCTTGAAAGACATGCATTCATACTGTGAGTAGGGATGCCTCTTCTCCACCGGTCTCCTTAGATAAGTTTTATGCCATACTGTGGAACATTCAAGACAAAGTGGACCTTTAATATTTTTGCTGTCATTGTAGCGCTGCATTTTGAAATTTTGTTTGAATTTGGAATGTGGAACTGCAGCTTCTCAAGACGCTTAAGAGATGCAAAGTGAGTGGGTTAGGTATTTTTTTTGTCCAAAGCTAATGTAAAAAATATGTCTTTTTGCATTTTCTTTTTCCATCGTACATGTAGAATTGTTGATTGTGAATCTCTATTTTCTGAAATTACCCTGCATGACAACAGATTAGTGCAAAGAGAGCGGGTGTGTACTTGTTTAGACATATAAATTGAAGCCCTTCCTTTTCATTGCGTTTCTTAAGAGGCTCTACCTTCTGAAAGGCTTTTTAAAGGCACTAGTGGCTCAAGATCTCGACAGCCTGTCATTTCCTTCAAGATAATGAATGTATTTGAAAAACGTGGGTGCCAAGCTATCATTTCATGTTTTTGGAAGTAACACGGCGTTCTGTGCAAAGTTGCCTGGAAAAACACTGATAAAGGGAACACTCTGAGAGAGCACATTATGCAGATATCATCTCTTCCTGTGTTAATACAAATCAAATGCCAAAGAGCCATTTACCCCTGAGAACATGGAGAATTATTCAGAGTAATAGCATGCATGTTCAAGTTGATGAGGTTAGCATGTTGTTTATTGGACTATTCTTTATTATAGTTTTTGGTCCTTTTGTGCAAATCTGATCTAAGCTATCTAAAAAAAATACTTGAATACTATTAAGAATATGGCTTTGTTGAGTTTTTTAGATTTCCATTTTTATCTTGACTCAAACTGAAAAAGAGTTGACAATCTGTCCAAATTAAAGACAATTTCAACTATAACTATATATCCTTAATGCTAAAGTGACCATATAGCCAAGTTAAAGATCCATTTGTAACATTTTAGAGAACAAATTAGGCAAAATTTTACATGCATTGTTTAATGTCAGGTGTTTTTGTTGCTCTAAAATTCCTTAAATTGTTAAAAACATGCATGCTGATTGTAAACATGCTTGCCTCTCCACAGACCAGACACATAATTTGGTGTGGTGTGCGGTACAAGAATTTTTTTGTTTTTGGGTACAGCCCTTTTTTAACCACAAACCTTTAAGAGAGCTGTGTAGTCACATTTTGTGCAGCTATATCTTTGTATTAACGCCTTAAAATAAGCCTTTGTGTGTATTTTTAGGCAGCAAATCAACCAAAACAAAATACTGGCCCGTGCTGGAGATATAAGGCTGATACAACGCTAAAAAGTCCAAATATCTTTCTATCTCCAGTTTAAATCCACACAACATGGCTCTTGTGCAAGTCAAACAGTCCATTGAGGGCATGCAGGTGCAGATGGTGAAGTGTAAAATTCATAGTAAGCCTTAAGCTCCATATTAAATGACTGTACTGTAAATCTGGCTGTAAAAGCACAGACTGGGCTGTTATTTATGAGGCCCACACTGGACTGCATTCTGACCACCTCTGCAGCAGTTTCACAGTTTCACTCGACACACCTGGACTCTGAAGAGAACCTGAGAACCAGAGCTTTGTCCGTAGTTCACATTTCGTTACAGTATCCAAGGGCTAAGTGAATGAGAGGGCATTAAAGTGTCACATGAAAGGCCTGTAGTTTTGTATTATTTATATGAATGAGCGTAGGGGCAGGAGCAGGGCAGAGGGTCTGTTTTACTACGACAAAGGTGTCAGCTGTGTTTATGTTTCAGAATGCAGGCACAAGGAGTCAGACAGAGTGCAAGAGCCGAGACTAAGTACTAGAAAACGAAAAAGTGTAAGTCATTTTAATGGAGTTGTGTTTTGTTTCATTCACACATGTTTAACACACAAATCCTGAATATTGAGGCTGAGTTCTTCTCTCAAACAGAAAACACTGCTCCACCTTGTGATATTATGTGGTAATACAGGAAGTGCTCCATTGTGTTTTTAAGCTCCATGCACCTTCATTAGAATCATTGTGATGATTTCAGCCCTGGAATTGCCCACCTCTTCTAAACTAAAGGTAAAATGTAGCTGTTAACTTGAATTCCAGCTCTAAAATGTTTTAAAATGTTAATTCTTGTCCTTAGTTGTTACTTTAAATTCCCTCCATTGTTCAGTTTTCATTTGACTTAAAGGCTAATGGTCTCTCACCAATCTAACCGTTATTAGACAGAGGTTCTGTTATTGTGATGCTCTTCAATTGGATTATTACAGTACACTAATCATGGCAATTTTTTTACACTTTGGGTCTGGCCATTTTTTTGAGTGTATGGAGCTCAATAGTGACTGCCCTCCACTAGTTCTGAAATTTAACATTCATTTTTCTCATAGATTTTACAGGGAAAAAAATTATATTAGACTTTTGAAAGCTTGCTCTGGGCAAATCAGCTGTGTGGTAACTAACTGACCATAATATCTGTCCAACTTATTCCACTCCACCCACTTTTGTCTCCAACTGCTCCTAAATCATGCTTGTTTTGTGGTGGCACTTCCAGTTAAGTGGGGATCCCATTCATGTCAATGGAGAATTTGGGAAACATTTTGGTAAATGGTCACATTTTTTTATAGCACTTTTCCACCTTCAAAGCACTCAAAGCACGTCACATCTTAAATATCACATCTTAAATATGACATAAAGCCGGTTCATTCATGTAAAATGTTCCGTTTTCATGTGCGCCAATAAGTCACACTGTAATGATTCTCAGGAGGCTTTAAAACAGCTTTATAGTTCGTATTGGACTTAACTGCTGTTAGGATTGGCAACCCCATACAAAATAATACAACCCAAATCATGATGGCGGTGCCACGGCAACTTATGGAATAAAGTGAATAATTTTACTTAAAATGTATTTCTGAATCTTTATAAACCACAAAGTTATTAAAACATTTGCTCAGCCTCCATGATGTCTTTGAACTCATAATATTTGAAAGTCTATGGGAAAGATAAATGGAAATTTTACTTCTGGAACTAGGGTCGACTTCGAAGTGGGCGTGACTGTTGAGCTCCATAGACGTATATAGTTACTTGGTCATAGTTCAGCAATCTAAAAACAGTGAAACTAAACAGAACATGAATTAATGAGTTACAGTTACTAATTTGTATTATTTATAACTGTAATATGTTACAGGACTAAGTTACAACATCCAACATTAAGTTTAAGAAGTTGACTTTTTTAATGGTGCTTATTCCACACTTCCTTGCTCGGTTTCGCCTCTCTCCCCCTCTCCCCCTCTCGTAGACTGCCCAGCTGCCCTGAGTGAATACTTTGTGAGCCTTTAATGGTTTATTTGCAGTGCTGGGGTGTTCTGGGGTAACTGTCTGCTTGTGCACGCTGTATGTCTGGACTCCAGGCAAAACATCACCCCCCACGGCTGGAGTGCCTCACCACCACTGAGCCATCACTATTTCTCCAAGCCTCAGAATACATAAATACACTCAATGCACACAGGGAGTACTTAAAAGCTGTATAAGCAAATTACAACTAGGGCTGCATGGTATATCACAAAAATATTGATACTATATTAGTGTGTAATATAATAATTAGTATCGCAAGAAAAATATAAAAATGTAATGACACAAAGTTTAACATCTGACAGAAAATTTACTGTTTTCTTTACAGTGTAATGATAAAAAGGCAGATTTTATTCATGATTCTCTTTTATTAAGTAGTATTTTAGCCATGTTTTGATCTCCTTAAAGTTCTTATTTGTACACGTTAGTTAAGGTATGTACATTTTTATTTAATATACTTTGTCAAAAAGTATGAAATCGCTGCTTTCTTTTAAAAAAAAAGAAAAGAAAGAAAAGTAGCAATTAAACCTTGCCATTGCCAGGTTTTCTCAGTATATCAAAGAACCATATCTCAACGTGAAAGCTCAGAACCTCAGGAATTCAGTCATTGAGCTTCAGAGGCTGCACTAGCACTCATGAATGACTGGCTGTAGGTGCTGGGGTTTAGGTAGTGACCATTCAGATCAGGAAGTCTTTTCAGGTTTAAACCAACTGGATTTCAGAATTGAAACTGGCAACCCAAATGAGAGACTCATGTGAAGCTCATTCTGCTTCCTGATTGAATAATCATCTTGACAACCAAAACACCAAATTATAACAGAAATGGGTCGTCATGTGCTAATTCATCATAATTGTTATCAGCAAAAGCATTATTTGATTTGAGCATGTTTACCTTGTATTTGGGAGCATAGATAGCTCATATTTATGAAGTTTAAAACCTAAATCGTACATACGGATCCATCAAAATACCAAATGCATCAATATTGTTATCACATTGCAAAACATGGTAATGGAATATCCCATCTTTTTATATCGTGCAGCCATAATTAAGCAGATTATTTTTACAACTTGTATTAGATTACATGTCTGTATATGTAATTACCATCCAGTAACTTAAGCAGACACACTGTTTAGTTTGGACCCCATAAAGAGGAATGTATAATGTATAGCACAGTTCTATTCATCTGTTTAATTTTGCCTTAGTGTATAGGCCCAGTCCTTGGGTTACATGTAGCAAAACACATCTGCATAATGGATTCACAGATTTCGTGCACTTACAGGTAGGTGTAGTGGCTGAAGAGGAAATGAGGTCCAGCTTGTGTTGTAACCTACCGCCACAGCTGCAGCCAGGGAGATGTTTATGACGTCTCACCCAATGGAGCAAGAAATTATATAACCACGAAAGTAGACTGGAATTTCAGTAGTGCTTTCACGGTGGTCAGTCTGATCAAGCATTTAAGATTTATATGAAACAATAGGTTGCATTCATGTCATAGTTATTTTCTATTTCATGTAATTTAAAGGTCCTATATTACACAAAATTGACTATTCCAAACCTTTACCCAGAATGCAGTTACCCCCTCAAAAATATACTTGGAGTTGTGTTTTGTTTCATTCACACGTGTTTGAGTAACCCTGCATTAACCCTGCCCAACTTTCTGCATCTCCAAAGCTCAAAATGCTCTGTTCACCTTGGAGGCACATTGCACACATTAGCAAACAAAAGTTTTAAGATTGTCAGAAAACTCAAGAAAAAAATCTATATGAGTATTCAATGTCCTGTAACAGAGCTTTAGACAGAGCAGTGCTTACAGTTATTATCACACCCAAGAGAATGTTGTTGACGACAGCTGTAAAGTATAAATACAGAGTAAAGTGTACAGATTGTGTTCTAAAAGTTGGCATATTTTTGGCACATTTCTACACTTTTCTCTCACAATTCAGGTGTATAATTTAGTTTGTGTTGTAAGTGAAGTCTGTGGGTTCATATAGTGGAGCCTTGTCTCGTCAGTATAAACATCATGACTGTATGAAGGTTGATATCTGGTGCTGCTGAGGGTTTCCACACTGAGGGAGTCACGCTTTTGAATTCCTCTGTCACACACACCTGACGAATGACTGAACTAGGCTTACTGTAGTGGGCTGTTGGAGATGCGCTGATAAAAGATGTCTTTATAGATCTGTCCTGATCGTGTCAGCACTTGCCCCTGGTCCGGAGATGGTAAATCATTAAGTGCTTAATGCGTTTGGTGAGTGGCGAGGAGCCAGTGCAGCTGTCGACTTCAAGTTCAAAAGTGTTCATGGTCAGTGAGAGAGAAAAGTCTCTATGAAGGTTCTATATACTGCATTATTTTTATTTCATCAAGAGCAACTTTGGGCACCTTTGCATTTGTATTTTATATTTTAAAGTTACTCTGTTGTGATGGCGATTAAGTTATTTGTACTTATACCAAAACGTTTCCAGCAGAGGGCACACTGTGAAGTCAAGAAGTTCAAAGGTTGAGAAATAACGGCTGCAAACTGCAAATTTAGATCTTAGGTGTTGACTTTGTTGAAGGCCAAAAGTGGAATATAAAATGTAGAGAAAGACTTCCTGGTTTACCAACTAATGATATCACAGAGTGAAACTGAAAATGTTGAGCTCTGAATAAAGAAACACTCTGAATAGACTGAATTACTAAAATTCTGCACATTTACAAGTATGTTTTTTTGTTTGTTTGTTTGTTTGTTTTCTTGTCTTTTAATATGCATTGCCTTTTTCAGAAATAAATACAAATACAAAGTATGCAACAACAAAGCTAGAGATTGAGGCTAATTTGTATGGCCAATTTAGGAAATTATTAAACAGAGCAAAATGTAACCTATCTTGAGCTCATTAAAACTAGTATAAGAGCACATGGTAACAAAGTACAGCTATGTGGTGTTGAAAATTATAGTCTGTTGTCGAAGGAAAAAATAGTTTTTTGTTTTAATTTTGGTATTGAAACAAGTATGGAGCCTAATTCTTAGTATTAAAATCAAGTTTGAAATTTTAGTGCCATGACAACACTAGACTCCATTTCCACTTCAGAAATATTTTTATGAGGAAACAGCAAACCTCAACAATTGCAGATTTTGCATAGTATCATTTATATACCTTTTTATACCTTTAAAAACAGACAGCTCACATCTGCACCCTTCGAACATCTGCTTCCTCCACCCACAGCTCTTCATAACACAACCTGTCACCGTTACAAGCAGTTGGAGCATTCTTTGACACCACTCCTCTCCTCCGTCGGTGTGCGTGTGTCAGAGGGCCTGTTTACCAATGAAAAGCCTGTTATCACAACTGTCACTGTTGTTGACTGGAGCTGTGGGGGTCATTCCAGGCAGAGTGTCCAAAGGGCTACAGGCTGACCACGAAGCAGATGATGTTGATTTAGTGTTTTGTTCTTACAAAGAGGAATGCCAGGTCAGAGAAGCAGGAAGTGAGCTGTGTTGAACCACTACATAGGGCTTACTCTTCTGGGCTGGGGGTATACTCAGGAAACGGATGGCTGACTCAGGTTCAGGGAAGAGTGACTGTGTTCCAGCTCATTGTCAGGGGGTACATGTGGGGTTTATTATGGTTTTGTGTGGGCTGCTGTTGTCGAAAACACATGGGTAACAAAACATGACCAATCTGAAATGTGAAAAGAGAGAAAATCAATAGTATAGATATTAAAGGTCCTATATTATATAAAACTGATTCTTGTTCCCCTTAAGCCATGTTATAAGGTTGTTACCTCATCAAAAGCAGATCTGGAGTTATGTTTTGTTTCATTTACAGTTTGTTTTTTTGAGTAACCCTTCATTCAAACCTTCATTATTAGTCGATTAACATCTCCAGAATTCAAAATGCTCTGTAACTCTTTGTGATGTCATGAAATGGTACTTTTCAACTTAACAGCTCTTTTTTATATTTAGTTTTGTAGAGATTGCAAATTCCAGGGCTGAAATGGTCCAAATGATTCTAGTGAAGGTGTATTGAGTTTAAAAACACAGTGGGGCACTTCCTGTCTTACCACATGACATCACAAGGTGTACAGGGGTCAATGGGTGTTGAAAGGATGAAAAGGAGTGTTTTCTGTTTGAGGGAAGAAGCTCAGCCTAAATATACAGGATTTGTGTGATAAACATGTGTGAATGAAACAAAACACAACTCCAGATATGTTTATGATGAGGAAACAACATTATAACAAAGATCAGAAAATAGCGTAATGTGGGCCCGTTAAGGATTCAGTTCAAGCACATTTTGAATATGTGCAACAGAATTAAAGGTGGATTTTCTGGGGGAGACTGCTTATCTATAGAGACATTATTGTTTTGCCTGAAATGTTACATGTAGCTCCTTGGAGACAAATGACAGCACCAGGCCAAGTTAGATCAGATCTGGAACTGAATCAATACAAGAGAGATTAGTTGAATGCTATACTGTAGAACATTCCTGAGCAATAACACAATGACATCTCCAGGACCACGAGACAAGTAGGGGGTGGACCCTCTACAGAGAGTTTAATAGTGAACCTTTAAAGGAACTTAAGCCTTCACTCTGTTTTAAAAATATAACTAAACTAAACACAACTAAAGCTGGGTTGCCAGTGCCTTAACCTGCTTGGTTAATGATTAATGATTGGCTGAAGGTTCTGGAGTTTAGAGAACATGTCTGTCTACCTTTTATTTGGGGATAGGTCATGTTGATGAAATTTTAAATCAAAATCTTACATACTCTCTCTTAATTTGATAGACAACTGAAATATGAACTATTATCAACTGAACACTAAAAAAATTTGACTGACAATTACTAAGTAGAATTTTAAGGATTTGATTTTCATTAAGTTTAATAGCTGAATTATACATTTTCTCTCAATAATTTCTGTAGTTAAAAAGGTTTTTGTTCCTGTGCCAAATGACCTTAACATTACTGTCCTTTTCGCTAAAACTTATCAAGCCAGTCTTGCGTATTGCCTGGGGGTGCAGCACTTTTCATATCTTTAATGGTCTTTTAATGTTTTTAAGGTTGAACAGCTGCTGTGCGTCCAGGCCTGTCTAGTCCTGTCTGTAGAAGTGGAAAAAGCACTGCCCTGAGCTGCTCTCCATCAGCAGCTGTGTGCACCGTGTTATTATCTGGATTACACTCTCCTCCGCTCCACCTTAATGAGAGGCTGTTATGTGCTCCAACAGACACAGGTATGGTGTGTAGTGTGTATATAAAGTACAGACTTAACACCTATATCATTCTAATTATTGATATGCACAAATCAAGCCATTACAAACATGTTTCGCACACAAGACTTGAGTGTTTGTTGTTAGCCACTTGAACATTTTTTTCAATTACAAGGAAGTTACTGACTCTATGAGCAGTGTGCGTCTTTATAACTAATTCACAGTTTACTCAATTTATATATGTGTGCCCATGGCTATTCAAATAAATTGCTTTACTTAAAGGTCATATATTACACGAAATTGACATTTTGGAGCTTCAAGCCGTGTTATAATGCTGATAACCCCTCTAAAACATGTCTGGAGTTGTGCTCTGTTGTATTCACACATGTTTGAGTTTAAAAACACAGTGGAGCACTTGTTGTATGCCACATGACATCACAAGGTGGAACACAGTGTTTTCTGTTTGAGAGAAGAAATATGCAGGGTTTGTATGAAATGAATGAAAGAAAACAAAATTCCAGGTATGTTTTTGATGAGGAAACAGCATTATAACATAGATCAGAAAATAGTGTAATATGGACTCTTTAATACAGCCGAATATTCACCATCTAAAACACTTTATTTTTTTATGTAATGTTAAGATGTAGAATTAAAGACATATAGGTTAACCTATTAACCTATTAACCTGCTGATGAATTACCCTAGATTAGAATTAAGGCTGCAAATTAATCATAATAGACACAATTAGCAAATTGCAAAGGCTGTGTTTTTTGAAGTATTGTCATTTCCACAATTATCTCCACAAACAGCAAAATATCCTGTCATATTCTGCATAAAAAATCACTTACCCTGTATTAGATCTGTACAGACATGTTTCAAAATGTGATGGTTGAATTAGTTTGTCAGTTTATATTTCAGTCTTTTTGTCAATTCTTCTGGCCACATTTGTGGAGTTTGAACAAAATCCCATTATTAAAACAGAAATCGTGATCTCAATGCTTGTCAGATCACAATTCATACGGATGCACTGACTGAGCTTTTTCAGGTACCATACTGATTCCAGTAACTTTCTGATCCCACTACGACCAGAAAATAGTCTCAGTTTATATGTCTAACCAGAATATATCCGAATCACTAAAGCTGATATCTACTCAGTATTGGTGACAATATCTAATTCCAGTATTGGATTGATGCATCATTAACAATTCACAAATCACATTTCGATATTTTTTCCCAAATATCTCAGACCTAATTAGAATAACCTTTGGTGTGTACAATCTTATAAATACTATGTTATTGTTTTTTTTAGGGAAAACAGTTACAATTAAAGCTCAATACAATTTGAAATGTAAACTACTATCAATTAATCATAACTGTACAATTTCAGCATTATAATTTAGTATTTTAAAAGTTGTGAGGATGACATGAATGACAGAGTGCCTTTATAATAATCACTTTCACTGTGCCTTAAATTGACCCTGGTGACTTCCTATTTTAGCTGTATTGAATGCACTAGACAACAATACTCCGCACAATTAAACCACCCTTTCCCTCATAGCCTTCCTGTACTTGTTACATGATCCAGACGCCATTTGAGGACAGCTATTCTCTAATTTGTAGTGAAATAAATTCTGCCGAGAAACTCCTCTTTAAATTGCCCTGGAGTTTTGGACATTTGCCAACCATCTTTCATCTAGATCCCAAGGCGTTCATTTGACTAACCCATTCTTACATCTGAGTGTTTGCGTGTGGTATCTGAAATTCACAGCAGCGTGTCAATGGCCACCAGTGGGAAAATTGTGAATGAAAACAGATTGCTTGTTGACATTATTGATGCTACTTTGTATGTCATTATATTTGGGCTTTTGAAATTCCTGCTCCCACCAAGGCTGCACAATTGGCTGCGGTTTAGAGCTAAAATAGGCCCGCATGCCACACTGAAGCTTTCACTTTACATGTCCCTGGTCGTAAATAGTTGGGTATTTTTATCTGTCTGTGGGATAGCAAAAGTCAAATAGATTTTAAGGTCTATTTATCATGTGGTGCTTGTGGACAGTGCACACAATAACAGGAAGTACTGTAAATCTGGGAGATCCTACGGGGAAATGTGGAGATGAGATGGTGTGGTTTTATTGGGCATGTGATTGGCAGATGGGAGCCCAGAGGAGACACTACTGTGCAGTGGGTTTCAAATAAGGTGGATGCACAGAGGATTTTCTGGTGGTGCTTACAGTAAGAGAGTGAGATTGACAGGCAGATCGGTGCAGCGTCTGAATGATGTGGTCTCTGTACGTTGTGGTGAAGAAGAAGCTGAGTCCAAGAGCAAAGCTCTTGATTTACTGCTCAATCTACAGTCCTAACCTCACCTATGTTCATGAGCTTTGGCTAATGACAGAAAAGACAAATTTCCTTCACAGACTGGCATGGCGCCCTTAGAGATTGGGTGAGGAGTTCAGTCAATAAGGAATAAAGCTGCTACTCCTCCATGTCGAGAAAAGTTGCAGCTGAGGCTCGGGTATCTGTTCCGGATGTCTCCTGGACACCTCCATGTGTAGTAATCAGTGTCAGCAAAAAGTGTCTTGAAACACAGTATCAAAATTCTCAAAATTACCATTACATTTTATCATTCTAAATAATTATTAATACACGAATAGGTACCGAAAAAGTAGCCAGCCCTACTACTAGAGCTATATTCCTGGTTCAGACTACATTCTGTCCACCGGTTGTTGAGTACAGAACATATTGCAGATCCTGTTTAGACCTGGTTAAGATGTGGTTTTGCTTTCTTTCAGTTGTTGTGATTTGTTAAGTCCTGGTTGATTACTGTGTTGGACTGGGTTTACCCCTGGTTTAGTCTAGACTTAGGTTATTTAAATTATTGGTTGGTGCTGGTTAGTCCTGACTTAGTCCTGCTTAGGTCTTGGATTAGTGGTTTGAGGTTGTGGTTTTATCTATTTTAGCTCTTGTTTAGCAGCGCCTCCTTTGAAATGCTGAAGATGATACAGTAGCCATTACCGTATTTTGTGGACTATAACTCGCTCCGGAGTATAAGTCACACCAGCCATGAAATGCGTAATGAAGAAGTAAAAAAGTAAAATAAGTCGCACTTTTTGGGGGAAATTTATTTTATAAAATCAGAGACCAGGAACCAACATTTCATCTTGAAAGGCAAGTTCTAGTAATAATAATAGAATAGAGAACAACAGGCTGTTAATGTAACATATGAACAGTTATTCAGATAACTGTAGCATAAACGACAGAACAGAACAAGTTTACCAAACTCTCCATACTGCATATCACAAAATCTACTGAATTCTTCATCCTCGGTGTCACTTTTGAGTAACTCCGCAACCTCTGGAGGTAAACGGAGCACCACTTTCTCTTCTGTGTAGCTGTCGTCAGACTCAGCATCAGTTCCAGTTAGAATTACTCTGGCTTTTCTGAATCCCAACCGGATGGTTTCGTTTGTCATTGAAGTCCAGGCTTTGTCAATCCATTCAATGACTTCCAGGGAAGTTGCATGGTGCATCCTCCCTGTTGCAGCTGTTGTCCAGTTGAAGCTGTGTTCTTCACTCCCGCTTTCTGTCAGTCCCTCACAAGTTTCTCACTCACTCCAAACTTTCTTTTTGCTATTCAATTACCATTTTTGGCTGAATATTTCACTACTTGCAGCAGGACAGCAGCTTTTTCTGCTGGAGACATGTGCAGTAGAGCACGAAGTGACAGTGGTACAGGAGTCATTGTTGTAGCAGATACTGACACAGAAGCCTAGAGCGCACTTTCACTTTTAATATATAAGTCTCACTGGAGTATAAATCGCAGGGTCACCCAAACCATGAAAAAAATGTGACTTATAGTCAGACAAAAACAGTATACTGTATTTTCTGACATGGTATTTGGTATGAAACTTTGTGTACTATCCACCTCAGATTTATATATAATGAATTAGTTCTATCCACTATGGTAATGAAGCACATTTTCAGGCTGTTAACATCTATGTGCTGTAAAATTCACTCAGTGACCCCTGTAGAAAAAATGTACATGAAAAACAGTCGGTCACTTAGATGTAGTGTGTTTGTGCATCGGCATGAGGCCTTCACTGCCCGAGGATTTGTCTGTAGTGAATCGATGATGTGTTCAAGGACAGGGACACGAGGAGGGTCAGTGCACATTCACAACAGTCTCTTTAATTATCAAGACAAACAAGTGTTACACAGGACAGGCTGCTGAAAGGCCTGACTATGTCCAAAAGACCATAAAGTGCTTTGATGATAAGAACACAGTCTCTTTTGTAAAGGGCCCACAGAACTAAAGGGTGTAAAATGTAGCAGATATCAAGCAATAAAAGCCAGAGTAATAACTGAAAAGTCCATTGTACAATATTACCAATGTACTCTTGTCCTGCTACTATAAGTCTTTTAACTAGACATTCCATATTTAAATTCAAGTTTATACTATAATCCAAGTTATAGATCAGATTGGTGGAGATGTGACCCCATTCTTGCGTTAAGAGTGTAAGTTTTTTAATACATTTCTTGCAATAAAAATACCTGTAACTGAATGCATGCAAGGTGGAAGTTTATAGCCATACTGTGGATCATTCTACACAAAACAAGAACATCTACATACTGTAGAGACAAATAGGTGGCACACTCAGAAAAGTTACACCTTTAAAATACTGGCATCATATTACTGATGCATTGCTACTAATACTGGAATCGCATATCATCACCAATACTTAAAAAATTGCTGTCTCAGATTGATATCAGCTTCCTATCTGGCCCAGAAAAGTCTCATAATAATCAAACTTTTATTTATGCAAAGTTGTTCTGTAGTGATTTGGAGGATAAATAACAGATACATTACACATCTGGATCAGTTTTGTTTTATTTTATTTAAAGTTTTAAGGAAATAAGTGCTGTTTTCTAGCCTGATTCATCAGTCTGTTTCACTTTGTAGAAACCGTCTGACCTCATAGTGTTAGAATTCATTCGCTCAACAGCAGGCGGGTACTTTTTTCATTTAACCAATTGTTGCTATTTGGTCATGATGTATGTAATGCACCGCTAACGGGGCTAACTGGTATATTAAGCTTTTCCCAAATCCTGTAGGAAGAAGGGCAATAACATCTTTCCCCTTGATAAAATTCACCAAACATTCTCTTAGTTTCAGCTTTAAATCCTCGATCTCTGGAATCGCTGCCAACACAAAATGTATGGGTCTTCGCTGATTGACTGGTGCCTTCTTCGCTGATTGACTCACACTTCCCGGGTTTTTGTGAACCATGTAGTGTATTCCAATTCCTGACCTAGATGCTGGAGAGAAATGAAATTGAGTGGAGGCAGTAGGTGGCGCCAGCCTGGCTAGCTTTTCCAATCTCTGCATTGGTATTGGTTGATATCTGTTATCGGCAGATACTTAAATAGCTGGATCGATGTATCCCTACATCATATATCACATTTGTATTTTTATTATGGAGAGACATTCACTCACATTCATCCCCCTTTCTGACAAACATGGACAACAGAGGGCAGGCGTTTCTAGTTTTAAATGCGAAGATATATTTCACAATTTCTCAATTTGGAAACATATTTTTTGGATTATATTCACATGGGTCATGATCCAATTATATACTTAATGATCCCTAGTTACCACATGGCAACATGTGGTTTGGCTGTTGCTTTGTTTCACTCAGCCAAGTATTTATTTGTTTAAGTATTTCTTTTTTTTTTATAATACATTTAACTTTCAGAACCAGGACAGCCCACCCACTGTTACACTTCTTAAATTTCCTGGGAAAGTAACTACAGATATTTCAGTGTTCAAATACAAATTGGCACATAAGATTTACACCTTTGTTTTCATAATAAAGCGGCAACTTTATGTTTTACAATAGTTTATCCGTGCAAATACAGTCCAGATGGTGTTATTACAGATTGCCATTGTCCAGTACAATTCATTTACCCATTAGCCAAACAGCAGCTTAACTCTTTCCATGCTCAGTCTCATTTCCCTCGGGGCGCACCAATGGTTAACTACTCCAAACATCATCAATCTTGTCTGCTGGCCCCGATCGTTTATGTGCACGCCAAATTGGTAGCTTTAAAAAAGGCTTGATGCGGTAATCACTGCGTGTGTCAAACAGGAGTGCCCCAGTGCATCCTGGGAGGGCGGGGGCACGGGGAGGGTGAAGATGAAATAGTGAGTGGGAAAAGGCCAAATTTCCCAAGATTTATGGAGCTCCTGTTTGCAAGAAGTTACTCAGGTTTTAGCATTCCAGTTTTAGTTGGCATCCTGTATAGTATTTGTACAACAGTTTTACTACCTCTGCAAAATAAAAGGACTACATTAGCTAATTCCATTAATGGTGGACTGTGTAACATTTTCTGGTGGAGGGTTCGTCTTGCTTCTACTTGCCTCCGTGGACATAATTCCTGTTATGTTCCACAGTATGGCATTACACTTATTTCTGTATGTATTCAAAACAATAACATCTACTGTGGAGAGGAGCAGGTGACAGACCATCCACCAGAAAAGTTACACAATGCACCTTTAATGTATATATGGAAACAGATAAATCACTACTCACTACTTTGCTTATAGGTTTTTCTACAGCTATCTCCATTCCTCTTTAGAGCAACTGAAGGTAATATTGGCTCAAATGTTGTATCAAAAAGTCTGGTTACCTCAGAGAAAAAGCACAAAAGCTGATTATGTAATAAGATTACAAATGAACTCATTGCTATCTGAGCCACTGCTAGAACATTTCAATTGAATAGAATCAATTTTCACAGATACCAAACTGTGCACTTCAGAATTCTTATAAGCATTCCTCCAGCTAGAAGCCAAAAATGAATTGAAGGAGGAAGTTAAGTTAAAAATCAAGTTATATGCAAGTATATTATGACTATTCATTGGCCAGACTTTTGTGCTAACATTTTGGTTTAACCATCTGCTTTTTTTCAATGATAAACTATCCCTGTTTTTACCGCATGAAAACTCAAACTAGTTATTTTTAAAAGGTTTGCAGAGGTCTAAACTCATTTCTCAGCGTTCGGCAAATACTTTTCTCTATAGAGACATACTTGCTTTGTCTGCAATGTTTTACAGTATGATATTAAACCTTTCTATCTTCATGGAGACTAAACCAGACCAAGTTACAGGTCAGATCTGTGGCGAGGCGACCCCCAGCATGCCAGTTTTTCTAGGTATTCTTGAGATATAAAACAACTTGTAACTGAATATATGTAAGGTAGAGTTGTTTAATGTCATACTGTGGAACATTCTAAGCAGAGCAGTGACAAGTAGATGACCCCAAACAAAAAGTTACATAGTACACCTTTAAGCATTCTGAGTATGTTAATTAATCACTGTAATGAATTTATTATCGCTATTCCCAACTCCCAGAAACCAGAGTGGAGTTTTGCTGTGATGTCAAAGCTAATAACAACTAGCATGCTAACGTGCACTACCTATATAATAATAACCTGGCTAAATTAAATGCTTAAATGCTTTAATCAGATGCAGACAGCACAGAGTGGATTTATTTTGGCTTCAAGAGCTGCTTTCACAATATATTTGGGGTACAGGGCTTTTAATAACTCAAACTCTGACTGCTGAACTTATGACATTACGTTTTAGACAGATAGGCTATAGCTATCTGTTTTCCTTGTTGTTTTAACATGGAGCTTGTGAGCTTGAGGAAGCACATTTTCTTGTTTTAAGGCCAGTCAGGGGTAGCAGCTGGTTTAGCTCTGTCTGACTGGGACTACAGACTTGTTTGAATACTATGAAGTAGCAGACAATGCACACACTGTCATATTATGGGACTGTTCCCAGCTGCTCCTTTGTTCCCTCTGTATCTCTGTCTATGTAAGCACAATGGAACAATCATTTTTGGGGCTCAATATTTATTGTGGGGAGTTTTTTCTTGTATTAGTGAGGAGCAATGTATTATTTTTTTCTGTACTATGACAAGATTTGAGCTGTAACTAATACAAATAAATAATTGTTATGACCTATTACAGACAGGGCAGTAGACAGGGGGGACAAAGTGGTCTGTTGTCCCGGACCAGGGTTATAGGGGCCCTCAACCGGACCCTCTTCCTATTAATCTATTTTAGAGGGGGGCCCATGTCATACCTTTTGCCTAAATACTAAAGTGTCTTATTCTGCTATTTCTTTATTGTAGTTTGTGTATATTACTATATTACTATTATTATATTTCCAATAGTTTTTTGGGATATATATTTTGCTTTTCGCTGTGAAGATGCTATTGCTTTGTCTGAAATGTTTCAGTCTGGCCTTAAAACTTTTTGTCATCATGGAGATCATACCAGGCCAAGTTACTGGTCAGCTCTGTGGAGAGGCAACCCCACTCACAGTCAGAATGTCTGTTTTTGTAGGTATTTTTGAGCAATAAAACTACACAGTAGATCTGTATAATGCCATATTGTGGAACATTTGAAGTAGAGCAATGACATAATTATAGAAACAAGAAGACCCCCCCCATCCGAAAAGTTACATAGTGTACCTTTAAAATTCAACCTCGCTTTTTGCAGTTGCGTATTTTAAATGTATTATAATGATTATGTTCTAATTATATTTTAAGTCATCACATATTGATTTTGCTGTATTTTTATTTGTTGCCAGCATAAATTAATTTCAGTATTATAATTTATCATCTGTTTTCTTCAGCAATATGTTGAACATGAAAATTTGTTATCGTGACAGGCCTATGTCTATGTGAGAAAACATGAGAGACGGGCATGTACAAAACTGGCTCCAGCGTTATGCCTTTATCATACCATAATGACTAGTCTGGCTGCTTTTAGTGTCAGCCTCAAATTTGATACTGTGTAAGTGTTAGTGGCTGTGGTCACTGCCCACACTATGCTCTCTGCTCTGTGTAAAAACAGCTGTAATCTTTGGAACAGGCTGCTCTGGAGGAGGAGGAGTGCAGAGTTTGACTGGTCCCCTGTGTAAAACGAGCGGTGCTGCTACTGGATGGAAACTTGACATCTACCGCCATATGGATAAGTAGTAGGTTATAGACTGGAGTTCATTGGTGAAGAGGCACTATGCTTTATATATATTGGCACGCTATACTATAATGTACTCTCCCAAGCATCTTTGAAGGGCCCATATTACACTATTTTATGATCTCCGTTATAATGTTGTGTTTTGTTTCATTCACACAGCCCTACGTATTTAAATTGATTTCTTCTCTCAAACAGAAAAGAAGCACTCCATTGTGTTTGTTCACTCCATACACCTTCACTAGAATCATTTCGATAATTTCAGCCCTGGGATTGTCTATTTTTACTAAACAAAACGTAAAAGGTAACTGTTAACTTGAAAACTACCACTACATCACATGGCATCACAAGGTGGAACAGTGCATTTTGAGCTTTGGAGATGGAGGCAAACATGTGTAAATGAAGCAAAACACAACTCCAGGTATGTTTATGAAGAGGTAGTATTATAACATGGCTTAAAGCTCGCAAGCTCAATTTTGTGTAATATAGAACTCACTGTGGCAGGGCAATTGCTACTGTCTTTGCAAAACAAATATCTTCTCATGATGACATTCTGCTGTTTACTAACTCTATAGGGCACTGGCTATGTGCAAGGTTACTAAACATGTGATCAAATGACCTGAGGCAACGCTGCAGGGATGGCACATCACGTGTATGTCTCCATGGAAACAGAAAGTCGAATCATACTTTGGAACATTCTCCATGAATATACTTTTTATGCCATTCTGTGGAAAATTATAGCCAAGGAATAGGTTTTGTGGAGATGCTGCTGCACTCACATGTAAGGAGGATCAGTACAACAAAATGCATCATATATACTGTTACCAAAAATATCAAAATTAATTATTTTCTAAGTTCCAAGTACAGTACACACTTTAAAGGCTAAAGCATTAGTGGTAGATCTTGAATGTGTATGTGAATTTGTTCCCTGTTTTTATGAGCCAAGGATAATATGTCTCAGGCTGCTCACAAGACACTCAAACACAAAGCTAACTGTTTACCATATCAAATGTGCATAGCAGATTTCCATTAGCCTGTAAGTCCAACCAAAAAGTGAAACTGATAGAATTTGAGAAGCAGTGATGTTTTCCCCGGTCCTAAAATACAAACTAGTTTTTCCACAGCTAGGCCCCGCCAACTGGCTTTAAGCTATTTTATGAAGGAAACCATAAACACAGTGCAACATTGTTCATCTTATTTTGGGGCATATACTTAGAATCTTTTACAGTTTCTTGTAAAAAGAAGCCCGTCATTATGTTGAATGTGTAAACACTGGGAGTTTGGGTGTTTCTAGGAGTGGTGATACTTGCCATAACTGAACTACCATCTATGTCCCAATAGTACAAGTGGTTGTCCCTGTACTTGTAGTTGTAGCTGCATTAGTGGTCTCAGTGACTGAATTAATCATCATTATAGTGTCAAATGCAGTAGTTTTGTAGTAGTGGTTGAAGTAGAGATACAAATGTTCTAGTAATAGCTGATATTTGTGTGATCGTGTAATGGAAAAAGGATTTATTTTGGTTCCAATACAAGTAATTTGAGCTTTTTGAACATTTATGTAGAGGCAGACAGTGTAATAGAAATCGCAGAGGTTGCAGTTGCAAAATGTTGCAGAATAAGCTTTAAATAAATGGTTGTTAACAAGTAAACAAATAAATAAATACAATCTATACCAAAGCAAGCTTAAAGGTGCTGTATCAGATTTTTAGTGTCTTAAAAGTACAAAAAAACAAAACTAATTAATTTAGATTGTTTGCAGTGGTCTAAAGTTATTCCTCATTTACCTTAAGTATTCCAAGCATCCTCATTATAAGCATTTTCCCAGCTCTCAAGGACAAGAGCAGAGTTTTGCAGTGACGGTAAAGCTAATATCTAACATGCTAATTTGCACTTCCTGATTATCAAACAATAAAATCTTTTCTAATTAGATCCAGACAGCACACAGCATATATATATCAACCTCAAGAGCTGCTTATACAGTGTATCTGTACTGAGGCAAGACAAATTTGCTCAAATACATGGGAAAATCAGGTAGAGGGCATAAAGGTGCATTGTGTAACTTTTCTGGTCCACCTTTCTCCAAGCATTTCTCTATGGAGATGTTATTGCTTTCTCTGAAATATTTCACAGTCTGGCTTAAAAAAAAAAACTTTACTTAAAAGGTTTTATCATCATGGTGACCATACCAGGCCAAGTTACAGGTCAGATCTGTGGAGGAGCAACCCCACTCACAGTCAGAATGCGTGTTTTTGTAGGTATTTTTGAACCCAAAAAAAAAAAAACACCTGTAATTGAATAACTGTTCATGTTATATTATGACATTTGAAGCCAAGCAATGATATATCCATAGTAACAAGAAGGCTACATAGTGCACCTTTAAAGTTAAACCCCGCTTTTGGCAATTGCATATTTAAGAATGTCTATAGTTATTTTGTTCTAAATATATTATAAGTCATTTCGCATATTTATATCTCTTGTTGTTGTCTTTGTCTGAGCACAAGCAGCAGTCTGTTCTGTTGTGTTCTCCACTGGGCATCTTTCCACTCTGGGCACAGTGACAGTGAGCTAATGTGACTGGATGCTAATAGACATGTTGTGTTGTAGCTAATCTGAGCCTAAAGGGGAATGCAGTGTAGGGCTTTGTACATCCTCGACAGCCAGAGGAAGCTCACTAGCCACAGACTTTCCATAAAAGCACTGTAGCACGCGACCATGTAAAGTCCACCAACACAAAGCACTATTGTTACATTTGCAAACAAGCACTTTTCTCTAGCGGCCCTCTGCACTGGAGCTAATGTTGTTCAGATGCCAAGACAATAGACAGAACCTGACTCATGTTTTTTCTCTCTTTTTTTTTTTTTTTCTTTGCTGTTTTATGCATCATGAAGCACCACTGGACCTGGACGCATCTTAAGCAAACACAGGTTCTGGCTGGAATTCTAATGTAGTAGACCATAAAGTCAGTTAGGAGTTACCGGAATAAAGATTAGATTCTTAATCAATGTACATTTTTGTTTTCAGGGTTACTAAAAGTGTATGTCGATGTAAAAGCTTGCATTCAGAAATAGCTGGTGAATATTTTGACTACCTTAATTCTAAAAAAAAAAAAAAAACCTGTAAAAAAGATGTTAGTGTTGCCTGGAATGTTCCACAGTATGGCATTAAATGTGTCACTTGCATTTATTAAATCACAGGAGTTTTTATTGCTCAAAAGACCTTTAAAAACAGTAATTATTGCTGTGGCTGTGGTCACATTTCCACAGAACTGACCTGTAACTTGGCCTAGTTGCATTGCCTGCTTGTCTCTATGAAGATATATTCATGAGTTTAAAGGTGCACTGTGTAACTTTTTGAGGGGAGGGTCCGCCACCTGCTTGTTTCCATGGAGAAGTTATTGCTTTTGCCTGAAATGTTCCACAGTATTGCATTAAACGTGTATTCCTTGCATTTGTTCAATTACAGGGGATTTTATTGTCTTGAAAAACAAGCATTCTTACTGAGAGCAGGGTCACTTATCCACAGATCTGACCCGTAACTTGGCCGAGTATCATCACCTGCTTGACTCCATGGAGACTGATGTTTAATGGCATTCTATGGGACATTTCAGCAACAGCATTTCCATGGAGATGTCCTTCCACCAGAAAAGTTACACAGTGCCTCTTTAAGCTTTCTGTTATAAGGAACGATTTTGAGGACACTGACCATTGGCAACTGTCCTATACTCATTATTCTGAACTCCATGATATAGATAATTTATATAACTGTGGATAATATATGAAAATAAAGAGTGCTGTTGAGTCCTAGTACAAACAGAAATGAATCAAGATAACATTGTTTACTTTATTTAAATCTCTATACAGCATAGTCTGAAAAGTGCTAGATGGACACAAACATTGAACATAAAACAGCTGTCTCCAGTGAAAGCTTTCTTTGTTTACAAAAACCCTGGGATTTGAGCGCATTCCAAGAGACTGGGATTCTGTAGCTAACTTTCTTCATCCTTTTTGTAATCATATACCATGTAGCTCATACCGACTTAATTACAGCACTCCTTAGTATCAAAGTGGTATTATGCAAAACACTTATTTGGGATGCAATTATTTCTTGCAAAATCTGTTCTTCACTTCAATTTAATGATTCCCCACATGGTTTTGAACAGTTTAAACCCACTCCCAGTAAATTATGCTAACTTTGTATGCCAGATAATCATTTTGGAAGGAGAGTTTTGCAAATTTGCTTATGCCTATGTTTTCTGGCAACTGGCTGATAAGATTTGCACTGTAAGAAAGAAGCCCAAGTATGTGAGTGGAGGCAGGAAAAGCCACGTCAAACTGTCAAGGACCCTAATGTTTATATAATCTCACCTCTCTCCCTTTTCGGCTGTCCTCCTCCACTCTGTCATGTCTGTTTCTCTGGAGTCCTCTGATAGTTCCAACACTGGACCATTCTTCTAGTTCAGATGATATAGGCCCTCTGTGGTCCCCCTGTGACTGTGAACTTCCTATTGGAGCCTAACAGACTTTTCTCAGTGAGTTATTTTGTGTGTGGAAGGGTGGGCCGGAAGTCAGCTGTCACACCCAGCTCCTGACAGGTTTCCAAATAATTAAGTCCAACATACTGATTTATAGTATATTTTCAAAACCGATGAGCCTGCTTGAAAGTTTTCCTGTGTTTTCCCAGTCATGACAAATTAGATATCTTAAGATTATACTGATACAATTTCCAGTTTAGTGTATCCCTTGAGTATTTTAATTTTATCATACCACTCTGTGAGATAATAAGCTACAGGCAAGGGTCATCTCACACTCACATTTGATTTTTGTTGTGCCTATCATGCCTATTACCTTCTATTCTATCTATTTATTTATTAATTATTTATACAGGGCCAGTACATTGATGAAAGTTTCTGTAAATGCACTCAATTTAACCACAAGACAAATTTTCATCCGTAGTCACTGGACAGATGTTAGATTCTCACTGTAAAAAAGTTAAAACAATGTACCTATATAAATGATCTACCTTGTTTTTCTTTTACCAACAATATTTTAAAAGTACACTATGTTTAAACAATTTGGTTAATGCCATATTGCAGAACATGCCAAGCAAAGCATCAACATCGCCATACAGACAAGCAAATGGCAGACCTTGCTCACGGCCCCTTTAAGTGTGCATTTTTCTGCTATATAGAAGGTCA
Organism: Boleophthalmus pectinirostris; assembly: GCF_026225935.1. NCBI lineage: Eukaryota > Metazoa > Chordata > Actinopteri > Gobiiformes > Gobiidae > Boleophthalmus > Boleophthalmus pectinirostris. Next base: position 13,601,904 of record NW_026571447.1, on the reverse strand, counting down.
AATAACTTTTGAAAGAAGTAAACCACTATAAAACTATATTCAGAATTTGACTTTGCTGGTCCAACATTTGATCACGTTCTAGCTTTCAGTTTTAAACTAAATGTACACCGTTTGCCAGTTCACAAACTCCAGTTTGCATATTACAATCCTCTTGAGTGGCATGACTTACAGATTGCTGTGTGGATTTAGGTTTTGTGGCTTTCCAACTGTAATGTGATCAGACGGCACAGAGAGGAATCCCCATGGCTCTAACCAAGCACTGATTAGCTCCTCATAAAGACTTTTCCATGTGGGGTTTTCTAGCCAGAAGATTATAATACAATTGAATATATTTGCTAGCATTTCTGGACAGTTCTAAGCTGCAACTATTTTTTTAAGATGAGTGGATAAAGCATGTATTTAAATCTATCTAACTAGCTCCTTGTTGTCACAAGCGCTTTGGCACTTTGTAAATATTCTTATGCATGGATTTTCAGGTATGTGCACAGCTTAAAGCCACAGTATGTATTTAGACATTTTTTTATTCACTGAAAAAAAAAAATAGAAAACATGCATCCTTACTTAGCTTGCATCTGCACAAACCTGTTTCTATGGAAATATTCTTCCTTTCACTATAATCTTCCCCAGTATGGCAAGCAAATTATCAAATTTACAAAAATAAATTTGGTACCCCAGTTTTAACCAGCGTATCCAGTAACATTCTGTGTTAGTACATGCAAACATATATATTCATAAATCAACTGTACCTATGTTGGAAAAGTTTCTTCAGACAGCAAGTAGGTCAGTGCATGTTTTCGTTCATACCTTCCTCCTACACAACCACGCTTTATGTTTCTATACGGTATAACATAGGCACTCATGATTTATTCTGAATGCATGCAGAGGGAAGGGAAAGCGCTGCCATAAAGCCATCAGAGCTGTAATCACAAAACAAGGCAGTGTGCACAGGAGCTCAGGGTCCCATCTGTCCCATAAAGGAGCTACTACTGGCAGATGCCTTGAGCATGTAGTTTTATAGAGGGCATCAGGGCCAAACGCACAGACATGTGTTTCTAAGCACTGGGAGAAGACACAACCTGAAGCTACAGACCAAGACAGACTAACAGCTATACACAGGTTCACTCAGAGGTGTTGTGATGAGGATAGATGCCAAGGAGCAAAATGACTGCCAGTAAATATTTAGAGTAATTAATCCAAGGAAGATATGCTTACTATAAAAGGAGCTTAGTTATAAAGGTGAATTAGACATAAGAGATGTACTGAAAAATGTATAGTATAGCATTTTTTGTTTTGGAAATATTCACAGTTTAGAAGGCCCATATTTTGCTATTTTCTGGTCTATTTTACTATGTTATTTCCTCATCACAAGCATATCTGGAGTTGTGCATTTGGATCATTTCAGCCCTGGAATTATCAATCATGCTGAATTAAGGGTAAAAGGAGCTGTTAACTTGAAAACAACACTTTATGACATCACAAGGTGGAACAGAACATACTGAGCTTTGGACATGTACACAGACTAATAATAATGCATTACTCAAACATGTGTGAATGAAACAAAAACAACGTCAGTGTTTTTTAAAAGGAAACAACATTCATGGCTTAAAGTTCAATTTTGCATGATACAGGACATTTAAAGATCTACTATATTAATAATAAAACACATTTTAAAAGACTGCAAAAAGACATGATTAAAAATAAAAACACAAGAAATACTGGCACATTTTAGCACCTTTTGTGGGATTGCTATAATTATTTTTTGTCATTATCGCCCACACCTACTTCCAATCCAATTTTGATGTTCCTGTCTTTGAACAGTCACTTTCATTGTAGCTTCTTCCTTAAGATAGCTTTAGCTGGATAAACATCAAAGTGGATTAAAGAATAGAGTGACAGTCAGTTAAGCTTTTACCCACCAACTGTAGAGCTGTTGGTTCAAAGCGATTGCGTGACATCCAGTATTAATGGCCCTATATTTCACAAAATTGAGCTTTAAGCCATGTTATAAAGTTGTTACCTCACCAAAAATATACCTGGAATTGAGTTTTGTTTTTTTTACACATGATTGAGTAAACCTTTATTATTAGTCTGCCTACACCAGGAGTCTCCAACCAGTAGCTCAGGAGCTAGCAGTAGTTCTCCACCCCCTTCCAAGAAGCACTACTTTGTGTACTAATAAATAGACAAGGGTTTATGTTTTACAGGCGTCTAAGTGTACCCTTGCCATCTTTCTTATAATCTTCTCAATTTCTTGTGGATGCTAAAATCTGGAGTTCTCTGGAGTTTTTGTTTTGTAAAGGTAACTCATCGGAGGAAAAAGGGTGGAGACCCCTGGTCTTAGTCTTCAGAGCTCAAAATGCTCTGTTTCACATTGTGATGTCATGAAGCTGTAGTTTTGAAGTTAACAGCTACCTTTTATCTATAGATTGGCAAATCCAAGGCTGAAATGTGCCATTCTTATGAAGGTGTATTGCGTTTAAAAACACAGTAGAGCACTTCTACATCACAACCTAAATATGCAGGATTTGTATGTGAAACAAAACACAACTCCAGATTTGTTTGTGATGAGGAAACAACATTATATCATAGATCTGAAAATAATGTAACATAGGCACTTTAAATACCGGCCAAATCAGAATGTGAACAGTTTAGATGTGATGGACCCAAATGAAAAAAGAGACCAAAAAGATTATATTATTTGGGAATGTGAACATATTGCATTTCTCATGATGACTTAATCCTCATTTTGGAGCTTTGGGATTTTCAGAGATTACAACAGTAAAATCTTGTGTTGTTTTTTTTCATGTTTTCATGCATTTTCTATCTCCCAGGTTGCTAGCATTGTCGCTTGACGTAAGACCTCCACCACATGTGTTTGCAGTTTCATATCTGTATGGTTTTCATTTAAGAAGTGAGATGATTCTCAGAGGGCACGCTCTTGGGATATTCATTTCATTGTACCAAGAGGGTGAGTCAGCCATAGGAGGTGTTCTTTTCTCTGGAATTTCAACAGGAAGATAAAACTTTTATTTTTACCAAGTATTTTCGCCAAATACTTGGTTCCACTACTGGACATATAGTACATATATTCAAGATACCACTAGTACAGATATGGAATCATCTTTATAAGCAGGCTGTAAACAAAAACAAGGTGCACTGTGCAACTTTTCTGGTGGAGGGTCTACTACTTTGAAACTTCCATGGTATGACTTTACACATTTCTAGCATTTATTCATTATGGGTGTTTGTATTGGTCAAAAATCTAACAATTAATTCTGTCTATAGGGGTGACTCTCCACAGATCTGAACTGTAATGTAGTGTAATGCTGTAACCTGCTTGTCTCTGTCATGATAGATAGGTTTAATCTATACTGTGGAACATTCTAGATAAAGAAATAACATTTCCGTGGAGGCAAGAAGGTGACAGACCCTCCACTGGAAATGTTACACAGTGCATCTAGATAGGTGTGTTTTTGTATACAGCTTACTCACTTACTTACTTAGCTTACTTAATGTTGTACTATTTCCCAAAGTGACATGATTAAGTATTTGGGAACCTTTGGGTAGTGAGTGTAGTGGGAGCAGCTGCTTTCCCATGAAGAATACCACATGTATTAATCTGGGCTCAAGAAGGTTCATAAGAGCTTTTTGGAGGATATCATATGGTTTTAGCCTGGTACTTTTTTGGACAAGCAGTATCTTGTCCAAACCTCCTCCCCCTCTCTCCCTCTGCCTCTGCCTGCACCACACACACCTTCACTACTGTTTCATCTTTTCCACCTGTATCCAGGACCTGCCCATTCATCAAGTAGATCCCTGCCTCCTCCTCCTCAGCTTATCATGATTTACTCTGGTTAAATTCACTCTCGTACTCCTTCAGTGTATTGGGACTTCATGTACAGACTGTATGAGCAAAGTAGTTTTTTTAGCAACATGGGAAAAATGTTGAAATGATAAAACCTTTACAGTATTTAGCCATCTGTGCAGTGTGTTGTAGAATAAACCCGAGAGTTGGAAAAGACACAAGGCTGGAATTTAATATTAGTTCAGGACCCAGATACATGAACCATCAAGACCAGTCCAGTCCAATCTGACTTGTAGGGAGTATTATACTTCTGATGACATGGGCCAAGTAAAAAGGACTGAGTCTGCAGTGTGGGACTGGCACAGCACAGAAGCAATTTCTCAGTCATACAGTATAAAGTTTTTTCTAGTTGTAATATCAGACAGAAAAACTTTAAAAAGCTAACTTTTCTTTCTTTTTGTCTTTTGTCATTGCTACTTCATTACTTCCAGAAGTGAAAAACTTTGTGAATTGTGACAGTTAACACCAGCTCCCACTATTTTGCCAACAGATGTGTTGCTAATGGTGGCAGTACAAACAGCACTTGTCAAAATGTGGGTGTAAAAAAGTCAAGCAAAGAGCAGCAGCAAAAAATTAGAAGAAAAAAGTCATTGATTATACTATAGGCTCGTTTTTTTCTTTCTCATTTATAAATTAGTAGAAAAGCAACATTATGGCAGTATGGTTTTAGTTAAGAGAGGTTAGAAAAAATGTTTGTAATATTAGTATGGATGAATGTTCCAGGGATTTCTGTTGATTTAAACACATCTGTGCAATGCTTACTTATTAGATGTGTATGAAAATGGACATAAAGCATTAGAGGAGTGGTGTTGAAATGGCTGAAAAGTTATATGGAAAATTCAAAACCGTTTGTACATATGGGCAGCTAGATCTAAATGCCTTTAAATGCTTAGACATTTTTCTCCACAGGGGTCGGTATTGGGCCCAAAACATTTCATTTGTTTTATGTAGGATTTATGTCACATGCAAAAATAAAACAAACTAATAATTATATTACTTGCAACATCAATGTTCAGTGAAATAGCAAGCATTTCTTCAGTGCTTTTAATTAATTATTTGTGAGTAGCTATTGTACGTTCTTGTTTCTAGGCCTATAATTTATCAAATGTATCCACCCTTCGACCAACTCTTAGAAATAGACATCTTCCAGCTATGATGTGACCAAAAGAGGAATGTGACTAAAGTGACTGAGAACATAATTAAACCCAGACAATAAACACAGTCACATAACATTTTAATGTCTTAACTTAATTCTGTAATTCATCAACCCATTGGCCAGGGAGGGGTAACAATGATCCTTCTTGAATTTGCAATGATCCTTCTTGAGGGATATACTAGTTAAGAAAGAAACCAGACACTGGTGAAGTGGCCAAAAGTATTGTAGCTTGCAGGTTTTTAAGGTTAACAAGTAAAATATGTGAGAATGAGGAATCCTTTTTTGGTCTCAGTGTGTGAGTGACGCTGTGCTAAATTAAAATGATATTTACATTTCACAGTTGACAGATTTTCTTTCCTTTTCATCTAAATTGAAGTAGGAGCAACAACAACAGAAAATGTCCGGTACAGCTCCCAAGTGTATGCTTTAAATTAAATTAGGTCCAGACAGAATTGGGTGGTCACATATATTTTTACAATAGGCTCCATTGAAGTACAGCACTGGTGTAGTATAGCAGTACAATCCAATAGGCGGGTATGTAAATATTTGCTGTGAGCTTTGCACATTTCTGATAAAATGAAGGTTACATTCTATATTTTGCACTTCAGTTTGAGTATTCAGTGGACACTATGGTAACAAAGTTTTCAATGTACAGAAGAGTTTTTAGTGTTTAATCAAAAATATGTACCATGTTGGATTTTAATTTTAACCGTCTTTACACAAAACTCCACCAGTGAGACCTAGCCAATATCAGTCTTGCAATGTGAAATTTATACTGCGTTTTAAATTAGCAAAATAAATTATTTATGGTAGATGATATTGTCAAAATGTAGTAGTAGTTCATTTGCTCATTTGCAACAATACAAAAATATAGACTACAACCCCATTTGTATCATGACCAAAAGGGTTTAGGCTGAAGTAAAAAACTGCATTTTAGCTGTCGATCTTTCCACCTTAGATGGAGAATTTTGCTTTTTTTGCATGTTTTAAAGGTGCATTATGTAACTTTTTGGCTGGGATCTGTCCTATGTTTGTCTCTATGGGTATGTCATTGCTCTGCCTGGAATGTTCCATATGACATTATTATTATGCCTTACATTTATTCATTTACATGTGGTTTTATAGCTCATACATACAAAAACAGGAATTTTGAGTGTGAGTGGGGTTGCCTCTCCACTGATCTGACCTGTAACACGGTCTGGTTTGGTCTCCATGAAGATATTATTATTAAACCATACTGTGAAACATTCCAGACAAAGCAATAACATCTCCATGGAGAACAGTTTTTGATGGAATCTCCACCAGAAATGTTACACGGTGCACCTTTAAACTGAATTGTAAAGTCAATGTAAGAAGCCATTTTTGCCTTAATACAAAAATACAATCTATTTACTTCTAACTATCTTTATGTCAGCTCCTATCTCTCCCTTAAACATAAAACTTCTCACCGTGGTAACAATTCCTTCCCACAACTTTGATGTAGCACCTCAATATTTTGGCTACTTAATCTTTATAGCTTGTTTATTTCACAGTGTCATATGTCTCCTGTAATCACTGTCTTTTGTTTGGTTATGTGGTTGATTTTTAATTGTCTCATACTGCACTTTTCCAATGTGCTTTTTAACTACAAATGGCAAGTAAACTCACCTAACCTCATCTGTTGACATTTAGATTTCTGCACTAACTAACCAAGTCTTTAATTTTCACTCATTAAAAAAAAACAAAACAAAAACATAATATCAACTTTAAGCCCAGATAATGTATGTGACGTGGTGACACAATTTCTTATTTGAGTATTGCAGGATTTTGGTTATTGTACTATTGTGCATGTTTTAAATTGAATTGTAAAGTCAGTGTAAGAAGCCATTAATGCTGTATTCCAAAAATCCAATCTATTTACTTAGAGCTATCTTTATGTTAACTCCTATGTGCATACAACTTCATCTGCTGTCAGTGTAGGTCTTTAATTATCAATCATTCAAAATAACATAAACATAATATCAAATTCAATACAAAATCCATACACGTATGTGATGTGGTGACACAGTTGCATTTTTGAGTAGCAGCATTTTTCTATTTTTGCCTATTTTGCTTTGTTGTGCATGTTTTAAATTAAATTGTAAAAAACAATTTAAGAAGCCATGTTGTAATACAAAAATGCAGTGTATTTACTTAATTACTTTACTTTATTTCAGCTCCTATGCACATTTTGCCAGACCAGCCAGAACCCTCTGCTTCCTGCCATCTTGTTCGAATGCAGTAAGTGTGTATGGTCTTGGCTGGTGAGGCAAATATGCATGAAGCCTCATCTGTTGTGATTTTAGAATTCTGCTCTAACTCACTATAATTTTCACTGATTCAAAAACATAAACATAATATCAAATTTAAACCCAGAAGATAACATGTACGCGACGTGGTGACACAATTGCATATCTGAGTATTGCTTCATTTGTGTCACAGATTAGAACATCTCAAGAGGGACTGGTTGTGGGCCTACAGCTGGTTGTGATCAGTTTGTCAGCTCCTGCAGCGTGGGAGTTGACGTATTATGGTGATTATATGTTTACCATGTTTTGTGTAAGGTCGCTTTCACCAGATCCATATAACAGCCCCATAACAGCTGCTTATATTGCGCATCTCAAGAACGTGACAATTTCATAACATTTAGAAAAGAAGAAGAAAAAAGACAGTGAGTTCTTTTTTTATTATTTTTTTTATTTTTTTGGAAGTGTTTTTGCTAGGGAACGCTAATGGCACATAATAAATCTGTTATTTGCATGTTCTTGCTTTTACGAGTTAGAATGCTCTTTCAGCACTGTGTTGATGAATGTACCCAGAGACTGTATAAATACATTTTATTGCTTCAGTACATCGCACTTAGTTTATCTCCCTCCACACCAAGCCCTACTAGAATACAAATAAAGTGCAGCTAGAATGGTACAGTGTGACTTGTTGTGTAAAGTAATAAATGAGTGTAAACACAAATGTCTATAGAATGTCAAGAGATGTAAACAAACTGACTGCACAAGCATTTTGTTGACAAAGGTTGTGGTGCATTCTTGTTGGAGAATTGATACCAGAGAGTAGGACCTGTTGATATGTTAAGAGCTCTTTTTTTTTTGTCCTTTTTGAAATTTAAAGGTATACCCTGCAGAACAGCAATGTCAGGTGTAGTGTATGACATTTAAAGGAGCATTGTGTAACTTTTCTTGTGAAGGATCCGTCAAATGCTTTTCTCCGTGGAGATGTTATTGTTTTGTCTGGATTTTTCAAAGTATGACATTAAACCTTTCTATCTTCATACAAACCAAACCAGACCAAGTTACAGGTCAGATCTCTTGAGACGCAAGCCCATCCACAGTCTGAATGCCTGTTTTTCTAGATATTTTTGAGCTATAAAGCCATCTGTAATTGAGCTGTTTAATGTACTAATGTGGAACAGAGGGATGGATGGCATCCACTGAAACAAGCAGGCGACAGACCTTCTCCCAAAAAGTTAAGTAGTGCACTTTTAAACATAACAAAAACATTAAAAAAAAAAAAAAAAAACTCTAACACCCCACCCTTCTCTCCACACCCAAAACACTAAGAAAACAAAAACACTGAGAAATCAAAGCAGTCAAATATCACTTAGATATAGTCCCGCCAGCAAGTCCAAAAAAGGTTTGTTATGGGCTTTGATGAAGAAAATTATTATTATTCTGTTTGGTAACTTCTTCTACTTGTGGCATAACCACCTAGCTTTTAAAATGAGATTTTAGTCAGCAAGTTAACAGGGCAGAAATGAACCCATGAGCTGAATATATGTGGGGTGAGTCATTGTGACAAGACCAAGTTTAACTTTTTGTATTATTACTCATTTGTTAAACACCCATTTTCTAGAAACTCTCAGGAAATGGGAAAAACATTGATTAGGTTTTGGTTTTATGGATTCAGACAATGGACAACTGTTCAAGGCCCTATATTACACAAAGCTATAAGCCATGTTAGAATGTTGTTATCTCAAAAAAAACTACCCGGAGTTATGTTTTGTTTCATTCACATGTTTGAGTAACCCTTTATTTTTGGTCTGGCTACATCTCCAAAGCTGAAAAAGCTGAAATTATCCAAATGATTCTAGTGAAGGTGTATGGAAAACACAGAGTGGTGCACTTCCTGTATTACCACATAACATCATAAGTTGGCACGGAGTGTTTTCCGTTTGAGAGAATAACTCCTAAATATGCAGGAATTGTGTGTTAAACATGTGTGAATGCAACAAAACACAACTCCAGGTAGGTTTTTGATTAGGAAACAACATTATAACATAGACAAAGAAACAGCGTAATATGGGCCTTTAAACAAACAATAGAAAACAGCTCATTTAATGTGCAAATACGAAGCTATGTATTTACGAACTCTACCATGACAGTGACGTAGTTGATGGCCAAAATCTTTTTTAGCAGACTAATGCATATGCCATATTTCAGTTTCTGCAGTTCACAAACTACAGTATTGTGTTCCAATGCTATTTCTATGTTTTCCCATCATGCCGGAACATTACATGGAAAACTTAACTTGGCTCCTCAGTCCGGGGTTGCTTTCAGCTCGTTGCCTTAACAACAGAAGGAAAGTTCCCCTCACCGCACGCACGCCCTCCTCCCTCCCCTTTTCCCAGAGCCTGCCCTTTTTAGGCTCTTCCTCTTTTTTCCATATGAAAGGGGGGGATAGTATGACCGCCTATCCTGCTCCTTGTGGATTGGAGCTCGTAGAAGCAAATGGGGAAAAAAACTCAACTCCAACTTTGAAAGGAAGTTACCACCTCTTCCAAACTCTCAGTGTACACACAGGCTCATGAGGACAGCAGCACAGAGCAAGCAGTGAAAAGGGCTACTCATAATGCCGTGTTTCTGTTTGAATTTGGAGAGAAAAATGGGCAGGGATATTTGACATTTGCCTGGGGCTGCCTGTGTGGATACAAGAGCTTTTTGTCATCTTAGACTGGTGAGTTTTAAAACTTTCTGAACTACCTTTGTTGCAGTTGTATGGAGTCTCATAGTTGTGTGCATGCTGTTTAACTTTTCAGCACTTTTCTAACTATCTTAAATATTAGTGTCTGTCTATTTTGACACAAAATTAAGTAGCTATCTTATTTATTGATGTAAAAGTGCACTGTGCAACTTTTCTGGTGGAGGGTCCACCACGTTCTTGTCTCCATGGTGATGGCATTGCTTTGCCTGGGATTTTTCATGGTATGACATTAAGCATATCCATCTAGCATTTATTGATTACGGGTGTTTCTATTGCTTAAAAATTCTCTCTGTGAAAAAGGGGAGACTCTTCACAGATCTGACCTGTAATGTAGCAAAGTGTCATAAACTGCTGATAGATAGGTTTAATATTTACTGTGGTACATTCTAGACAAAGCAAAGATTTCCATGGAGATAAGCAGGTGGCGGACTCCTCTAGAAATGTTACACGATGCACTTTTAAATACAACTTGTGTTTTTTTTTTTTTTTTATGTATTGACAGCAACTGGTTCAGTACTAGTTAGAATCCCTAATAAAAAAATAAAAAAAACTATTTACCCCAAACGCTCAATCACACTACTTATTAAGTAGTAGTAACCGGAATAGTCATCCTAAATAAAGTGCATGTTTTTGGATAGCCATTCCCAAAGTGTAGCTGATGCTGTTACAGTGTTGTCCAGACAGGATGAGAGAGACTTGCTTTCCGGTGCAGCTGTCTCATTTGGCAAACCTCAATTAATTTATTATTATCTCACTATCAAATCAAACATCCTCCTCTTTTTTCTATTTTGGTTAGAACAATAATGCTGACGTAAATTGTGATTAAAGGCGCGTCGTGTAACTTTTTCTGGTGGAGCGTTTGCCAGCTGCTTGTTTCTATGGGGATGTTATGCTTTGCTGTATCGTTCCACAGTATGACATGGCACTTATCTGTGTCCATGGAGTCAAGCAGGGTGACGTCACTTGGCCAAGTTACAGGTCAGATCTATGAAGCACGGTATTCTTAGCAATTAAAAGAAAGTAACAGGAGAAAAATACAAGATACAAGACATACAAGTTTAATGCCACACTATGGGACATTCCAAAGCAATAACATCTCCTTGGAGAAAAGAAGCTGGTTAATATGGTTGATGGTTTACTTTCTTACTACTACTACTACAACTACAACTACTACTAATGTTTAATCTGCTTTTATAATTATGTCTATTTTATCTGATTATCTTTTTTTTATTTTTTAAATGTACTCTGATTAATTGTATTCTTTGTACAGGTCTCTGAGTGTTTAGAAAAGCACTATACATATATATACATACATATATATATATATATATATATATATATATATATATATATATATATATATATATATATATATATATTATTATTATTATTATTGATTATTTGTCTTCAATAAGAAAAGTTACGTATTGCACCTTTAAAGACCACTGAGGCCAATAACGTCACAGGCATTTGCTGTGTACACATAGGGCATATGGTTTGGGTTTGCCCATAGCAAACAGCAGCTGACCATCTGATTCAGTATGTTTCTCCAAGGTTCCTCCAGATTAGTAAAACTTCATTCTAATCAAAGTCAGTCCCATATGGTAACATTGGGGTTTGCTTAGATATGACGTGTTAGTTATTCCCACCTGTTGGGCTTGGACACTGAAGTTACAGTTCTTTTAGAATTAATAAATCTTGTTTTATTAAATTGAAATGTTAAAATAAGTCATAAGTTTGTGAGTCTAGAAAGTTTTAAATCATAGACTGTGTTTAAAGGGCCCGTATTGCACTATTTTCTGATCTATGTTAAAATGTTTCCTCATCAAAAACATACCTGGAGTTGTGTTTTGTTTCATTTGCACATGTTTAACTTGCATATTTAAGCTGAATTCTTCTCTCAAGCAGAAAATACTTTGTTCCACCTTGTGATGTCATGTGGTAATACAGGAAGTGCTCTACTGTGTTTTTAAACTCCATACACCTTCACTAGAATCATTTGGCTTATTTAATTTCTGGAAGTGACAATCTCTACTGAACTAAAGGTAAAGGGTAGCTGTTAAAATGAAAACTACCACTACATGACATCACAAGGTGGAAAAGAGCATTTTGAGTATTGGAGATTACTCAAACATGTGTAAATGAAACATAACACAACTGCAAGTATGTTTTTGAGGAGGTAACAACATTATAATATGGCCTAAAGCTCCCAAGAGTCCATTTAACATAACATAGGACCTTTAACGTTGTGCTAATTGTTTACATTGTGTGTTATCTTACATCAACAGTTCAATCCATTTAAGACAGTTGATTTCAAAAGTGGATAGTTAGCCAAATTTTACTGCAAGTGTCCCAAGACTGTGACTTCCAATGCATCTTCTTCCCCAACCAACATTTTTTACTTTATTGACTGTATGCTTCTGGGTCTTGGTATGTTGGTGCTACCCATAATTTTCCGAAATGGCCGACCATGCTAACTACTCATTAACACTTTTAAACTGCAAACTTTAAAACTGGACACAATTTTGAGTCAAAGCTGTGTCATAACCACTGTCTCTGCATTCTTAAAACCCCATTGAAATTTCATCGCACATACTTACTAAGTCTGTGTTTAATTTCCCAAAGTGTGCTCCCTCCTTATCAGGGCGAGACCGAGGTGGAGGCTGCACTGAAGCGAGTCAAGTCTCTGGGGTCTCTTTCAATTTGTGCTATCTGAGTGGGCCGGCAACACTTGAGCTGTGCCTGTTTAAGGCAATCAGATAACCCCCAAGCTGGAGAAGTGTGAATGTTAAGTTAAATAGCCCCTCCAAGGCCTCTCTATATGATTGCGTTTCCTACCAGCCAGTCTCTTCGATATTTTATTTGAATCCAGAAGGGACTGGAACTGGACAATAGAGGGTGGAAATCCGAAATTCAACTTGAGATGATCCAACGACAGCTGTTGATTTGTAGCATATGTTTCTTAAAGGTGCATTGTGCAACTACTCTGGTATAGGATCTGTCAAATGTGTATCTCCATGCACATTTTATTGCTTTGTCTGGAATGTTATGGCTTTCTATCTTCGTGGAGACCAAACCAGACCAAGTTATAGGTCTGATCTGTGGAGAGGCAACACAGTTCATAGGCAGAATCCCTGTTTCCCTGGGTATTTTTGAGCAATAAAACCACCTGTAATGTAATGAATGTAAAGTAGAGCTGTTTAATGTCGTACTGTGGAACATTCCAGGAAGAGCAATGACTTGTGATCCATAGAAACAAGCAAAATATATAGCTTCTTTTACCTGAGATAAATAATAGCTTGTTGATTTTGTAAAAATCTGCGTCTTCTTGGTTCTTTATGTTGTTTTTTTGTCTCCTTTTTTACCTGTAAGCAACCATGTTTGTTTTTTTTACACCAATCATGCCCTTTGAAATCAGGTAAACAGGACATGGCTCCAGATCCACTCGTCTTTGTAAAGTTTTGTCAAAGCATGTGGTTCTGACTGGTCAGGTAAACGATTCCGAGGATCTGACTTTTATATGACCTCTCCCCACAATCTCCCTCTCCTCTATTTTGTCCCCTCAAGTCCCTTGACCTTACTTATCAGAAGACTTGTCCTATCTGTCCCGGGGATGGTTGTTAACCTTCTGTGTTTACCTAAAGGTCAAAGGTTAGACGCTCATTTTAACTTCCTGTCTCGACTCCCATGGTACCAATCTGTTAGCGAGGGAGAGACAGGGGAGGTTGTGGAGAGCATGGGATAAGTCCACACAAGACGAATGCTTTTGACCGATAGAATTGCAAATATAATCAAACAGAGCAACCACAAGAGCCCCACAAACCACAGACTGGACAAATGATGACGCTTGCCTTTGTTTTTATTAGCTCTATCAGCAGACAATATCTATCCAAATTAGACACGTGTTTTCTGAAGTAAGTAAATACTGCAAAATAATATTGTCTTAGGGGCCTTATCCTCGTCTCACCCTTTCAATTGTGTTTTCTATTCTTCTCTGCCAAGATAGATGACCATAACCAAACCAGACTAATTACTTCACTATATTATTTTAGATTAACCTATGATGTTATAGCAAATAAATTAGCATTTTTTTGGACTAAGGGTCATGTAAGATGAGCAAATGCCAATGCTCTTGACTCCATCTAGTGTTAAAATTGTGTTATAACAAAAGCAACTTGTACCTACCTTGTACTGACTACTGTATTTTCGATTTACAATTATAATATAAAAAAAGTTCAACACTGACTATGCTCGTAATCCACAGTTTATGTTTCTTAATTTGTAAATAAGAACTAATCTATTATCCTGAGCATGTAATTCTGGGTATTTTATCAGCTTTTGTTTACGTAAACCTTTGGGACTGTTTTGGGCAAATCAATGCAAACCAATGTGACCTTTTTACCCCTTTAAACTCCTCTTACATATCTGACTGTCCTCAAACCTGACCCCACTGTATCTATATCACAAAGCAGAACTATTGAATTTCAACAAAAAGACAGAGAACAATGATGATATAGACTTTCAAACAGTGTGATACTGGAGATTACGGCACATATTCTGTTTGAAGATTTGAAGGCCAGACATCAGCAGAGAATCAGCTGATCTCTTTAACATCAGTATCACCTCCAGCCATTCTACAGCCAACACAGCAGCCCATTCAGACAAGACAAATACTTATCTATAAAGGCGTTACATGAGGTAATGGACAAAGTATGTTCAGTTTCGTCTATTGCACAAATAGGAAATTTTATGCAGAAGAGAAGAGTATTTTTTGCATTAGTTTAGTCGTTATATGAAGGGAAAATTTGGGAAAGTCATATTAAAAGGCAAAATATATAGCTTGTTTCACTTGCATTTAATATTGCGACCAAAACCTTTTGGTGTACACAAGCTTAAATTGCATCAAATATATTTTATATAGTTAGTTACAGTTTAAATTGCATCAAATGTGATTCTAAAAAACATCAGAAAAGACACTGCTTTTAAATGTGCACTATGTAACTTTTGGTTGGTGTTCTGTCACCTGCTTGTTTCTATGGGTATGTTGCCGCTCTGTCTGGAATGTTTCACAGTGTGACATTAAACAGGTCTACTTTACATTTATTCAAGTACAGGTGGCTTTATAGGTCAAAAATACCTAGAAAAACAAAGATTCTGACTATGATTGGTGTTGTCTTTCCACAGATCTGACCTGTAACTTGGTCTGGTTTGGTCCCCATGAAGATAAAAAGCAATAACATTTTCATGAACAAAAGCATTTGATGGACTCTCGACCAGAAAAGTTATATAATGCACCTTTAACTTGCTACTTAACTATTACTTGGATTAACAAACTGTCTGAAAAGTTATGTCCAGCTAATCGCAAACAACACAAACAACAAAGAAGCTCATAAAATAAATTTGGCACCCTAAAGCCAATGATTTGCCTAACCTTCTTCCCCTGATATATTCACGTGTCAATGGAAAACTAACTAGAAAAACAGAACTTACGAACTCCTTTGTTTTATCCAGTGCAACAGGAAATATTTCAACTTAGAAATCCCAAATGAGCCATTAAATTGAGAGCTGATCCAGTATTTTTTTTTTGTGTAGCCTGCCAATGATAAGACTTTCTCATGCCATAAAACTCTGCAGCATGCAAAAAAACCTATCCAAATACATTATAAAGGATTTGTGCTGTCTCTGTGGAACGCTCCTGGCTAAGATATGGTGGTCTAAGGTTTCAGTGTACTGCAGGTGGTGATTGGTAATTGACAAAGTAGACATGAAGCACTTTCAGTTGTGTGCCTTTAAAGGTGCATTGTGTAATTTTTCCTGGTGGAGGGTCCAAGAAATGCTATTGCTTTGTCTAGAATTAGACCTGTCTGTCACGAGGGAGACGGGCAGTTTACAGCACTAAGCTACATTACAGTTCAGATCTGAGTCGTTCCTATTCACAGAAGGAATGATTGTGTTTTTGAGCAATAGAAACACCTGTAATGAATAAATGCTAGACAGATCTGTTTAATGTCATATCATGGAACATTCCAGACAAAGTAATATCATCCCAATGGACACAAGTAAGTAGCAGGCCATCCAGTAGAAAAGTTGTGCAGATGGATTTTTAATTATTTTTTTTGCAACCATCATTTTTGGTTCTAGAAATGCTTCCAAAACTACCAACCAACTGTAAATTTCTCTGGTTCTCAACATTGTAACATGAAATTCCAATAATCTGATAACCCCAGAAATCAGAAGCGTAAAGTTGTTGTGAAGTTGATACTAACAAGACAAGATCATTTCTCTATCTGCATAAGTGACCAGAATGAATAGCTCCTTAGTTCACTTCTATTTAGCAAATCTGGTGTATTTGCTAGAGAAACATGCATAGCCCATAAACTAAATGGTAAATGGCTAGTTGGTGTTTGTTGAGTGTTTGTCCACTGATCTGAAGATTGGTGGTTCGAATCCTGCTCTTGACATAAACTTGAAATTGCAGGTTAGAGGTGCAATTCCAGCTGCCACAGATGAATGTTGTCTGGTGTATGAATGTGTGTGTGAATGGGTGAGTGGTTCCTTAATGTAAAAACACTTTGAGTGCCTTGAAGGTGGAAAAACTCTGTATAAATATGTGACCATTTACCATTTACCCCATAGAGTCCATTTTTATCCACAGAACAGTAACGCGTTGGCAGTGATCCGAACTTTTTCATAAACTCAATGATACATTCCACACAGTCAGTCATGGCGAGGGCACACTTATGTTCTTACGAAGCGCCGTAATCCAATGGACTGGGGTAATTGGTACAGTATGTGGCACATGTACAGTACATGGACTCCGACCCAGATCAATGAACGAGAAGGGTCCCAGCTCTGTTTTTGTAGCCTGCAGTTTTAGAATGAAACCCAACACTCTACTCCTTTGGGAATTATGATGGATGTTAATATGAATCAGCATCAAGACACAGGAAATACACATAACAAGATTTACTGTACACATTTGAATCGGTTTTGTCAGCAGTGGCTATATTGCTACTGCCTTGGACAACGCTGTGTTTTCCCAACTGTTGCCATGATAACGTCAGTATAAAGATTGGATAAGTCCTTTTTGATTTACATATAAGCAATGACTCACCTCAGAAACACATCTGGCAGCCATTAACCACTTGCCCTAACCCCAAGCTCTGTCTCGTATCTGCTTTACCCTCTTATTACCTGCTACAGCCCACAAAAGTACTCTTCGTGGGATAGGATAGATAGACGATGTCCCGTGGTTTACTTATGAGACGAAGATTCGAAAAAGATTAAATTTCTGAGATCTTAACACAATTTTTTGTATAAATAAACCGTTCTTTGTCAGAAAAAGTGCAAAATCTTAAAGGTGCATTGTGTAACTTTTCTGGTGGAGGGTCCATCACTTGCTTGTTTCTATGGATATGTCATTGCTCTGCTTGGTATGTTTCATAGTATGACATTAAACAGCTCTACCTAAACTGGCATTCTGACCGTGAGTGGGATTGCCTCTCCATAGATTTGACCTGTAGCTTGGTCTGGTTTGGTCTCCATGAAGACAGAAACGTTTACCATGTAGAAAAGCATCTGACGCACCCTCCACCAGAAAAATTGCACAATGCACCTTTAACTAACACTTTGATTTTGTGAGCTCCACTGGCCATAATTTTGTTCTTGAAACCCAAGCTGTTGTTCATTGAGTTAAAATAAAATCCAGTTGCCGAAAGCCAGCGCACAAAAACAAAGTGTTCTTTAGTTTGATATCAACAGTGAAACGTTCAAGAAGTTTGGATGTGAAAATACTAGTTAAAGTTCGATCAGACAATGGGGCTTTCAGACGTTTTTCACAGTAGGGGGGGTTAAGGCGAGACAGGTTCAGTACACTGGGTTGAGTGCTTGCAGCTGGTATATTAAACTTCACCAAGGTCATACATGGTTCATATGGGTTTAGCTGTTCCTTAACACAACACATTACAGAAAAGTTCAATTGAAGATGCACTATGTAACTTTTCTGGTATGGGTCTGGGTTTGCTGGAATGTTCCACAGCATTTTTTCAATTAGAGGTGTTTTTGTTTCTTTCCACTACAGGTCTTATATTATGTGAGACTGCCTCTGCTGAGCTTTAAGTCATGTTATAATGTTGTAGACTCCTCAAAAGCATACCTGGACTTGTGCTTTGTTTCATTCACACACTTTGTTATTCGCCTGTGTATATTTACAAAGCTCAAAATGCTCTGTCCCATGTCATGAAGCGGTAGTTTTCAAGTTAACAGCTACCTAGATCAGTAGAGATTAGCCAAATCATTCTGGTGAAGGTGTATGGAGTTTAAAAACACAGTGGCGCACTTCCTGTATTACCACATGACATCACAAGGTGGAATAGAGAAAAGAACGGAGTCTAAATATGCAGGGTTTGTGTGTTAAACGTGAGAATGAAACCAAACACAACTCCAAGTCTGTTTTTGATGAGGAAACAACATTGTAACAGATCAGAAAATAGCGCAATATGAGCTCTGAAAAAAATAAAAAAAACTTGACAAACATGCATTCATACTCTGAGCGGAGATAGGAGATGGAGATAGGTCCGATACTGTGCAGTACTGTGGAACATTACAGACAAAACAATAACACCTCCATCGAGAAAAGGTACATAGTTTCAGTTAAATTCTTTTTTATGCTGTTGTCATTTTAGGTATGTTGCATGTTCCAAAAATAGATCAGTTACTGGAATTGGTAAAATATGAAGACAATATGTTTTTATTTTGTAACTGCCCATTGGTCCAAGATTCCAACAGATGAATTTAATTGATGGATAACTTCTTTTATAGAGCTAAATTGTAAAATGTAAATTGTTTAGGAATGAACTTGGGTGCAGACAGAACTCTCAAACAATAGCAGATTCCACCATCAATCTGAAAAAAATGGTTGTAGCAGTTGTAATAACAATGTAATGGTAGTATCATGTTTAGACTGTACAAAGTAGTGGACTAAGAGAGTGCGATGTCACCCATAACATGCAGCTCCAGTCAAATGAAGCTCACGAGGCTAGTGGTTATAGGAGCCAAGTTCAATTTTAGGAATACAAATTTATTTACGGACAAAATAGTGAAATTAAAACACCAGGATCATAGAGCGGATTAACACAAACATTTTAAGACCAAAATGACGAAGCTCACATCAGCGGTTACAGAGAGTGGAGTGACAATTTTTCAATGTATAGTCAATTGGAAACAGTTGATGGAGCCAGAACTGCCCCTATGTTCACTTCCTACTTGGAACGCAGCAGCTGGCGGGTTAGCTAGATTCATTTATATATACAGTCTGTGATTTGGAAACATAAGACCAACCGGTATCAATATTTGGCAACAAAAATGAGTTATAGGTTTTCAAAGATCTTTCAAAAGTTGCATAAATCTGCCAAATTTCACTTCAAAACTTTGACCTTTCACCAAACATGGCTTTGAAACCCTGTCCACTAAATATTCCAGCCAACCACATTCTGCCAATGTAACCCGAGAAGAATTACGATCTCAGCATAAAGCTCAACTGTGTCCATTTACTGTCTGAAAACTGACAGTGACTCCTTTCAGAAGACTCTTAGCCTTCACCTATTGTACTTTTCATGAGCGTTTTCACAGACAGTTGTAGCTGATCCTAACTTGGCAGTTCTTGTATTTGCTAAACCCCCTCCTCTTTTGTCAGGGGTATAGTTTGAAGATTTGTATGCTGGCTTGGTTGCAGGTGAACTGAAGAATGGCCTGTTGAAATTTCCGCCAGATATTTTTGCGATACAACTTGGAATATATTTTGGCAGTTCGTAGGTAGCTGTTAAGTTTTGTTCGTACGCTGAGGGAGTTGGGAGATGACTGTGTGGAGGCCAAGTTCTGATTCAGTGTATTTTCTTAGGAGTCAAAATCCAGTTGGAATGTGAAGGAGTAAATAATTGGCTTAAATTAGGCTGTTTGAAGGTGTAAGACATAAAAGCCAGACTCCTTACGCTCAAGAGGTCTAATAATGGGTGCTAAATGCAGATAAAATTAACAGAAGCCTTTTTAAATCATAATGAGTCTTAAAAGCTCTGTACCTGAATTTTACTGTCTCAAAAACCCTTAAATGGTTCACAGTGTTCAAAAGTTACTGCTTACTTGCCTAATGAATTCAGAGCATCCTCATTATGCACCACGACGAGTTTATAAGCGCTTTTCACACGTTTCAGAAACCAGAGCGGATTTTTGCTTTCACGATATAGCTAAAAACAAATAACATGTTAAGAGTGCACTTCCTGATAGTTAGAGAGTGCACAATGGACTTATTTTAACCTCAAGAGCTAAATACATACATACATAATACAATATATCTGTGGCAAGACACACTTTTGCTAAAATACATGGAGAATGTAATAAAAAAAGTTACTGAAATAGAGATTTTTTTGTAAACTTTTGTCAATGCGGATTTGGATTTGTAGAATTTTTGCAATCTGCCATAAAGGCTCTATAAGCATTCCAGTTTAGTACAAGTTTTTAATGTGTTTTTGTTATAATGAGAATAGTTGTAATCAGATTCTACTGAACTTGACCTTCTAATTACTTCTTCCATAAATTTGTATAATTCGATGTTTTACTCTGTATAGTAAAATAATGTGATCAGTAAGCCTAAAGATAGCATGACTAAGTGAAGATAAGACTTGAGACTCTGTTATAAGAAAATACAGCCTTCTGGTACTTCAAATAATACAACAAACTCTCATATGTATTCCTAAAAACATCTGCAGTATAGTGTGTACAGTTACAGAGAGGACCGCAGCGCTCTTGGGAAATCAGACTGTTATATTGTTATATTTATATAGTTAAGTTGTTTACATGTTCATATATATTTTTTCATACCGTATTCATTGTGGCTGCTTGACCACTGGCACACTGATGACAGGGTGGTTAGGTTTCCTTCATTGTTTACTGTATTCATTGCTGGGAAGTAATTGAATACATGTACTGAGAATACATATTTCTATTAGTACTAATTTTGAGTAACTGTATTACAGGACAGTAACTTTTTCATTTGGTGGTATGCAGACTACAGTTACTTTTCTAAAATTGATATATTGTGGTATTTGATCATTCAATTTAGGCTTCAAACTACATAGAATTAGTGAGAAAAATAAGCAACACTGCCCTTGTGGTGCGTATATGTGGGATTGTGTGTATATATAAAGCTTTTTTTAATACTATGTTGCATCTTTACACTATAATTCAAATGTGACTCGATGTACAAGTATTCAGAACCCAGTACTTTCATTGGGCCATGTATCAGAATATGTTACAAAAGACATTTTAATGCAGGTATTCAGTATTCTTCACTGACAATTAGGGATGTAACACTAACAACAACCAGAATAAAGTGAAATTCTATCGTCAAAGGTCTAAAAATAATATCATCAGCTGTCACAATGTGTCAAATTACAAGTTTTTTTGGTTAAATGCGTTGTTTTATAGTAGCAAAAGTTAATAAACATGGGGAATTACATATACATGATTTATTTCAGTGCAGACAACATGAAGAAATAGTTTTTTACTTTAATTCTTGGGGTTATGACATTGACTTGCACTAAAGTCTAAGAGCAAAAAGTATCCTATCTACAACCCTATCCTCTTTAAATTATAGCAATAAATATCATATCGTGAGATGCATATCGTGATAATATCGTACCATGAGATTTGGATATCGGTACATCCCTTCACTGACTATATACAGTCTCAGTCAATCTTACTCTAGAAACATGCGTTATTGCGAGACAAATCTAATGTCTATGCATGCACAAAGCAGTTGACATCCAGACTGTAGACAGCTCCATCATTATGTCTTAAACAATAGGAGCAGAGCTGGAGGATGCATTGGTGGGGCGTCTTTGAGGAAAGGGACAAACCTTGTGGGAAGGAAGGAGACATTGTGGATAGTGGAAATCAGGAAACAACAAATATATTTCACAACTCCCAAAATGGAAGTACGCTCAAGTAAACAAAGTCTGAAATAGCAACTGACCCTTTCTACGGTCACAGAAGAAAATGTCATCCAAGTGCAAACCCAAAAAGTTGAAGGTCCTGTATTACGCAAAGTTGACTCTTGTGAGCTTTAAGCCATGTTATAATGTTGTTTCCTCATTAAAAACAGACATAGAGTTGTGTTTTTCATTTATACATGTTTGAGTAATCCTTTATTATTAGTCTGTCTACATCTCCAAAGCTCAAAAGGCTCAGTTCCACCTTGTGATGTCATGTAGTGACAGTTTTCAAGGTAACATCTAGCTTTTAGCTTTTGTTCAGTAGAGATATGAAATTCCAGGACTGACATAATCCAAATAGTGTGAAGGTGTATGGAGTTTAAAAATACAGTGGAGCACATGACATCACAAGGTGGAATACAGTGTTTTGTGTTGCATATGTAGGATTTGTGTTAAACGTATAAATTAAACAAAACTCCAAGTATGTTTGTGATTAGGTAACATAACATAGATCAGAAAATAGCTTAACATGGGCCATTTAAATTAAGCGACTGAAAGACATACTGTATGTAGGGATGCACCGTTACGATACTGGTATTGAATATTGGCTTTGATACTGAAAATTTTGCAAGATCTGCTATTGGTCCCATGAAATCAGTTAAGGCAATATATATCCTGGCTGAGCCTTTAATTGGATGTAATAAGATAATTTTTGGGCTGATTTTGGCCCACTTTTATTCATACAGAGTTCTTCAGCAGTCATTTGAAAGATAAATACCAGTTGCATAACACAATTGGATCTCTTGTGTGATAAGTTAACTGTGTTTTAAAGAAATAAGTGACATTTTCCATCCCTACATTGGTATCAGTTAATTTCAGGTATCAGCAAATGCTTAAATTCAAAGTATTGATATCAGTATTGGAACTTAAAAAGCTGGATCAGCATATCCCTCGCTGTATGATTCCCATTCTTATCAAACCATTTGTGTTACTACATGCCTTGTTAATGCGGGCATCCTGGAAAAGATTAAACTTTCCATTTGCTGGACTTCTCATATAAACAAGTTCAAATCAGGCATTTTGATTACAGTGGTACAATAAATATCTATTAGTCAAACAGATAAATATTTTGGGAGAAAGCAAATCCACGCTGTCAAGATATAGCTAAACATGTTACAAAGTCTTTGAAATGTCTTAATAATGTTTGGAGATACGCTGAATTTTTTGGATGCTTCTATAATTGTCAACAATGCTAATTTTATACAGTTGTTGTTGCTGGCTCAGCTTCAGTTCAAATGTTCAGTGTGTGAAAAAGTTACATTATTTTAGACTGGAGACCAGTCACCCCAATGTCTCTCAGTCACACACAAGCTCTTTTCATTTACTCCTTTGCTTTGAACACTGCAGACAAAACAAAAAAATACATAACATACTGTATATAACATTATGTAATCATGTATGTTCAAAAAGGAGTGGGAAGAACTTTTGTACATAACAGTGTTACATAATAGTTTGTACATTCACTCTATGTACCGTAATCAAAACCAGTATTAAGCAACTTGGCATGCATTAAACAGTACAAGATGGAAATATGGTAAAAACGCAATAGCTCGCCCAGGAATCTGAAGTCATGGGAAAGGTCAATGATAAGGAACATGGGACGAAAATACAGAATTCCGGATACAAAACAAGATTTGCAAAAAGCACACAAATGATTAAACTTGATAAACACTATGTCTGTCTTTCTAAAAATATGGCTCTTCTTAAAACATTTTGCAGATTATTAGTTAAAAACTTCTTGTTAGTATCAATCAGTGGTGGAGGAGGTATTCAATTTGTAACTTTGTAATTTAAGTAAAAGTACAAATACCAGTCAAAGAAAAACGTACAAGTACGTAAAGTAAAGTACACATGAAAAAAGTTACCTAAGTAAAAAAAAAAACAACCTAAAGAGTAAAAAGTGAAAGTATTTCATGCATATTTTGAGGTGTTATAAGACTTCAAATGTATTGTTTTTGATAAAGAGTTGACTTTGACTTTGCACTTTTCACAATTGAATTGATTTTTTATATTTTTGTTTGCTCAAACAACAAATGTGTTCAAACTAAACCCTCAGCCTTTTCAGAAGGTGTCAAACTATAATAAAAATACTTTTACATTTCAGTCGATGTTCAAAAATGTACTGGAATAAAAAGTACAAATAGCTGCTCTCAAATGTAGTGAAGTAAAAGTAGAACGTATCCACTTAAAAATGTACTCAAGTAAAGTCCGGATACCTAAAATGTATACTTAAATACAGTACTTTACTACTTTTAATTTGTTACTTTTCACCACTGGTACAATAATATTTCTATAATGCATTGTATTCTATTGTGTAATATGTATTCTTGGATTTTTCTCTGTTTCTAAATGATCTCTTTTCTTGCCTTATTTTTTTGTGTTTTGATGCGTTGCTAACTTGCTACCATCAAACTCTATCTTCAGTCATTCCTCATGAGAGGTTTATACGCTGTACAGAAGTTGTTTAGTTGCAACTGCTTCACAAAAACACCATATGGGATAGTCATTTTGGAGCATTTCTTGTTCTCACGGACCAGTTGGTGCACAGCTCTCACCAGTCAACACAGTGTAAAAAAGCCCTGTTTGTTTGTACCGGTGCATAGCTACAATGATCCCAACCAAATTGTACATTTTTCAAGCTATTACCACGGCAACAGTTCATGGCTAGACCTATTTTTCATCACAAGTTGGGTTTAGCTAATGCTTGATTGTAGAAAATGACAGATACTTTTCAAGGCTGGTGTAGAGTCATTGAAAATTGGGTCACTCGGTCTGAAAGTTGAACCAGCAGAAGGTCTGTTAATAATTTCCTTCTTGGAGTAGAACCAACACACAACAAAACAACAGGGCAGGGTAATTACAAGGACTTTAAACAGGTCTCAAGTTGGAACTCAGGTTCTGAAGTGTCTGAAGAAGGTGCAGGCGTTTTCTTGTAAGTTTTGACCCTGGATTTAGGCAGTTGAGTCACATGTTTTTTTCCTACAAGTTGTGTTTGACAGAGTTGGTTTAGAAGTTTGGAGCAGTTACATTTCTAGGAAAACTAGTCATAGCGTGAAGCTAGTTATCATGCTTGAAGGTCTTATATTACACAAAATTTACTCTTGTGCGCATTAAGTCATGTTGTAATATTGTTACCTCATCAAAAAACATATACCCGGAGTTGTGTTTTGTTTCATTCACATATGTTTAAGTAATCTTTAATTATTAGTCTGTCTGTATCATCAAATCTCATCCACCTTGTGATGTGATAGTTTTCAAGTTAACAGCTGCCATTTACTTTTTTTTTTTTTCTTCAGAAGAGATTGGCACTTCCATGGCTGAAATGATCCATATGACTTTACTGGAGGTGTATGGATTTTTAAATGGTGGAGCACTTCCTGTATTAATACATGACATCACAAGGTGGTTGTTTTCTGTTTGAGAAGAACTCAGCCTAAATATGCAGGGTTTATTTCTTAATCATGTGTGGATGAAACAAAACGTAACTCCAGGTTTGTTTGTAATGAGGAAACAACATTGTAACATAGATCAGAAAATAACATAATATAGGCCCTTTAAATTTCAATTCTTGTGCTCAACAATGGCAAATAGTCTCCACTTGGAACTGGGTTGTGTTTAAAGATACAGCACCAAATAAAAATACTACTGGTACCCAAAATAAAATTGAAACCAAAAGCTGGTTCAGAAATTGCTCAATAGGAAGAAAGTTGCGGTCAAGTGTTGCCACAAATTAACAACAAAACAACTGCTTTTCTCCAAAGAAATACTAGTAAATTTAATTTATTAACATTTCAGTTCTGTTTTGTTAGATGAGTAATACAGGAAAGAGTGCCATTCAGGAACCAATACTGAAAATCTGGTATTGCTCAAGTACTGGAACTTGGAAAAAAATGAAAAGTACAGCATGGCAAGGTGGCAGTGGTTGATTTTGAGTGTTTGGTCATTATATTTAGGACAATAACTCTACTTTTGGTGTTTAATAGAATTTCCAAGATAGGGTTTGAGGTAGGTAGAGATTTTTACGGGTGGTGAAGGCCGTGCAAACGTTAACTCAATTGAAGGGTTGTAAAGACCAAATATTATTGAAATATTAATGGTAAATTGCCTTTGAAAGTTAAAATAGATTTACAGCATCTACAGTCCCTGACAAAAGTCTTGTCGCTTATCCATTTTGTAGAAACAAAAGCTTATAACCTGACTTTAAATTAATCGATTGGTTTTAGAAATGTCTCATATGAAGCTAAAACCCTCCCAAATTATGCTCAATATACTAAAATAAATTTGCTTCACTGAAGAAAGATTGATCATTTAATGAACACAGAAAGGTCAGATTTTGGCAAGACAAAAGTTTTGTCGCCTACAGAAAATTTAACAAATAATTTACTTCAAATACAAAAATGTTTTGCATAACATCAGTGAATTAAGTAGTGGTGCTGTGAGATCCATATTATAATATCTTGTATGACTTCCATGAGCTTGAAGGACGCATCCATGCGGTTCGACAATGGTTCATACAATTTGTTGATGAAGTCATCAGGAATAGCAAAGAAAGCGTCTTACATGCCTCCCAGAGTTCATCAAGATTCTTTGATTTTGTCTTCCATGCTTCTTCTTTCATTCTACCCCAGACATGCTCAATCATGTTCATGTCTGGTGACTGGGCTGGCCAGTCCTGGAGCATCTTGATCTTCTTTGCCTTGAG
The DNA here is from genome assembly GCF_026225935.1 of Boleophthalmus pectinirostris. Lineage (NCBI taxonomy): Eukaryota > Metazoa > Chordata > Actinopteri > Gobiiformes > Gobiidae > Boleophthalmus > Boleophthalmus pectinirostris. The sequence continues at coordinate 13,575,124 of NW_026571447.1, read as the reverse complement.
AAACTTTGATGTAGAGATAGAAGTATGCGATGGAGCACCATCCTGCTGCAAAATTTGACCCTTTTTATGGTTGGGAATGTAAGAGGAGCTAATACTTCTTGATATTTTAGGCTATTGATATTGCCTTCCACCCTGCAAATGTCTTGCACACCCCCATACTGGATGTAACCCCAGACCATGATTTTTCCGCCACCAAACTTAACTGTTTTCTGGGTGAATCTTGGATCCATGCGGGCTCCAGTAGGTCTCCTGCAATATTTGCGGCGGCTGTGATGTAATTCAACTGAGGATTCATCTGAAAAATCCACCTTCTGCCACTTTTCCAGTGTCCATCCTTTTAGCAGGCTGTGGGCCTTGGCAAATGCCACACAGTTTTTTAATTGCCTTTTGTTTAGTGCTGGTTTCTGTGCACTGATTCGACCATGGAGGCCATTTCAATACAGAATTCTACAAACTGTTGTGGTTGACACAGGGACTTGAGGTGACCAGGCCTGGTGGAGCTCTGCTGCAGTGGAAAAGGGGCTGGCCTTGGATTTTCGAATCAACAAACGGTCCTCCCGAGCAGTTGTCTTGCGGGGTCTGCGAGACCTGGGCTTGTCAAAAACATCTCCAGTCATTTCAGATCTTTTTCTTTGTCTTTGTACTTGACGCTGAGACACATTGAAGGTGTCACCACCTCAGCAGTGGATCTGGTCTTCAGACTCTTGATAATTAATGCTTTGGTCTCAGGAGTGGATCTTAGGCATGTTGTCAGAGGTCAAGTTGCAGTTGATGTGAAGGTCTGGTGTGCTGGGGTTCTTTTTATACACACCCACTGATTGATTGATCAGTAACTGATCACAGGTGAGACTGTAATCTAGGATTGGGTGCGTCATATGACAAGGCGACAAGACTTTTGTCTTGCCAAAATCTGACCTTTCTGTGTTTGTTAAATGATCAATCTTTCTTCAGTGAAGCAAATTTATTTTAGTATATTGAGCATAATTTGGGAGGGTTTCAGCTTCATATGAGACATTTCTAAAACCAATCGATTAATTTAAAGTCAGGTTATAAGCTTTTGTTTCTACAAAATGGATAAGCGACAAGACTTTTGTCAGGGACTGTATAGTACTTTTGGGCTTGGGGATTCCAGTTTATTTTACACCACTGAGATTAAATTTCTGATCTATGTTATAATGTTGTATCCTCAACAAAAACATACCCAGAGTTGTGGTTTGTTTTATTCACGCATGTTTAACACAAAACCCCTGCATATTTAGGCTATGTTCTTCTTTCAGACAGAAAACAGTCTGTTCTTTAAACTTCATACACCTTCACTAGAATCATAGGAAAATTTTCAGCCCTGAAATTGCCAATCTTTACTGAACTAAAGGTAAAAGGTCACTATTAACTTGAAAACTACCACTACATGACATCACAAGGTGGAACAGAGCATTTTGAGCTTTACAGATGTAGACAGATTTATAATAAAAGATTACTCAAACATGTGTGAATGAAACAAAAGACAACTCCAGGTATGTTTTTGATGACATATCAATGATCCAACATGCCTTAAAGCTCACAAGGGTCAATTTGTGTGACATAGGACCTTTAATTGTTTTACAAGTATCATGTTTTTAAAATTGAAACAGCCCATTTGGCGTACACTGTGATGCATTGTAGGAGGTCTGACTTGCTTTGCCCTTCCATTTTACCCAAAGGACAAATATCCCCTAAATCCTGTAACTAATGAAGAGTAGATCTTATTAGTAATGTGTGGGATCTGTGGGATGCAGGAACTAAACTAGGCCATAATTGAAATAAAGGAAAGGAAGTAAGCGTAACAGGAAGACAGTGTCCATCCCTGTTGAGCTACAAAAACAAAAGGCACATCGTCTCGCTCCCATGGGGACCAGACAGAGGGAGGAGGGGTGGATAGAGGTTACCACGGTGACCGGTCTGTCACTAGCCCCGGAGCACTGTCTCGGCCTGTTCAGTGTACATAAGATTCAAGAGTCAGCAAGATCAAAATCTGGCTTCGAAAGCACACAGGCTCTGCTAAACCAACCACAGCTGGCACAGGACTACAGGCTAAACAAAGGTACGAGTGAGAAAAGTCCACAGCACAGCACTCTGCTCAGACCCCACCTGATGTACACTGAACCACCGGTAAATTAGGGCTCCCACTCAGGGCTAGTGGAGTCAAAGAAAACATTTGTGAGGTTCAGGCAGTGGAAAAATATGGATAAATGAACTTTACTGTACAAAACTTAGACGACTTTGAATTGCCACTTGGTAAAATGCTGCTATCATTTAAAAAACAAAATGCTGTGCTTTCTAAATTACATTTGATTCAAGATTTTTCTTTTTGTGAATAAATACAATAATAACACTGACTAGGCAAAATGGCAATAAAAACCTAAAATAAAAAACATGAAGCAGGATTTCTTCCTTTTTGTTTAATGCAGCTCTATGGTAAAAAAAAAAAAAAAAAAAAACATAGACTATACTAATCTGCTAGCCGCCGCGTTCCAGAGATAGGATGTGAGCATGGGGGTGCTTCCGGCTCCATCGACTCTGGCTCCAATTGACTTAACGTTGAAAAATTGCCATCCCTCTCTCTGTAACTGGTGGTCTTTCTCTGGTCTTACAATGTTCATATTAACCTGCTCCACATCATCCTGGTGTTTTTATTTCACTATTTTTCACTTTTTCTCTATGTCTGTAAATAAATTTCGATTCCTAATATGGACCTGGCTCCAGATTTGCTCGTGTAACTGCTAGCATCATGAGTGTCACTTGACTGGAGCCACTCCCTCAGTCCACTTCTTTATACAGTCTATGATCAAAACAGACTCTTTTCACCACCCACTCCCCCTATTGGTCAGTACCTGTAAGACTCTTAGTGATTGACAGATGAATATAACCAATCACAGTGAAGAACTTTCAGAAGCCACAGGTAGCTTTAGTTATCTCTTAAAAACTGAATAAAAGATATGAAGAAATTATGAACTGTGATAAAGATCAAAATTGTGATTTGTCTCTTGAAAATAGTGATTTTTTTTTTTTCTGCATACACCACCCACCCCTAATCTGACTCCATAATTGTAAATGAACTGGCAATTACTGCAATACTATATATATATATATATATATATATATATATATATATATATATATATATATATATATACATACACATAACTTCTATATTGTTCTGTATTTCTCTATATTGCAAACTACCTTGGAAAGTGGAAAGTGGACAACTTAATATTATGTATTCACTGGCCCACACATTTTAACATTGTAGGCACTGCTATCTACAACACCTTTATTTATCTCACACTAACAATTCATTTAAAATTAACATAATGTAGACTTAACCTTAGCAGACTAGCACAATGTGGGGGAGAGCAGTTCAAATCTGTTATTGCAAGTGTAAAAACCTATTTTGGTCAAAGTATGCTTTCTCTCTCTTTTTTCTGAAACAGTGTCTATTTCCAGTCTCTTCTGTTCCTGTTAATATTTTGTATTAAGCCCGTCTTGTTGGCAGCCTATGTGTTTCTCCATGTGTGGACAGAACAGAAGGCAGCTCAGATAGTGAACACCAATCTGCAGTTTCATAGCCAGCTATGCTCATGCCTTTGTTTGCATTGCAGTCATTTCAATGAGCTCAAATCTTGTGTAGTTTGACGTCTGTTTGTTCTTGTTCCAGGTTGATCAAATGAGCTGTTTTAACCAGAAGATCGAAGACTGCAAGCTCTGATATTCAGCAAACTCCATCGAAGAACAGTCTATTCAATCACAATGGCCTGGGACTAAAGACTTTCATTTTGTGGTAAGTTTTATACATAATCTCCCTTCTCAACTCACATTGTTTATTACAGATTTTATAAGGAGTTTAAGGCTGCGTTCTCATGTTTATTACCTAACCGCACTGCATATGGGTCACATGTGTGGAAGTTTTATGCATGAACTTTCCAGAAAGCGTGCCTTGATAAATAGACAAAATTGCTGAGGAGTGATGACATAGTGTACCTCAAGTAATGAAAAATCTGTATGTGAAGTACAGCATAATAGTAGCGGTGTGTAACGTTTCAGTTGGGAGGCTGTCACCTTCTTCTTTCTATGGCCCTGCTTAGAATGACATTAAACAGATTTACCTTACATTTACTCAATTACAGGTGGTTTTATAGCTTAAAATACCTAGAAAAACAGACATTCTGACTGTGAGTGGGGATGCCTCTGTACAGATTTGGCCTGTAACAAACAACTTATAACCAAATAGTAGTATTGCCATATTTTACTACTACAACTAGTACCCATAATGTGGCTACCACATCTGTAATGACTACTTCTTACTCCTACAAAAAAATGGTAGTACTGATAGAGCTACTTCAACTCAATCAACTACTTAAAGGGCCCATGGTACGCTATTTTCTGATCTATATTATACAGTTGTCCTCATCAATAACATACCCGGAGTTGTGTTCTGTTTTATTCACAAATGATTAACACACAAACTCTGCATATTTTGGCTGAGTTCTTCTCTCAAAAAAAAAAAATAAATAAATCCACTTTGTGATGTCATGGAGTAATACAAGAATCTCTATACACCTTCACGAGTATTATTATTGTCCCCTGAAATCTCTACTGGACAAAAGCTAAAAACTGTTAATTTGAAAATTACTGCTTCATGGCATCACAACGTGGAACAGAGCATTTTGAGTTTTGGAGATATAGACAGACTAATAACTCAAGTTACTCAAACATGTGTGAATAGAAAAAAACACAACTCCATGTATGCTTTTGATGAGGTAACAACATTCTGTCACAGCTTGAAGTTTACAGAAGTCGATTTTGCATAATGTAGGACCTTTAAAACATACTTGTACAGACTTGGATTCTGACTGTTATAGACAATTATAAAATAATTGACAAAAATGTAAATGAAATGCCAGAGTTATCATTGGATGCAATTTGGAGATAAATGCAAAAGTTATGTAATTTGATGACATCCATATGAACCATGTGTAGGCCTGCTGCTCACATGTGGTTTGACTTAAAGAGCTCACAGGTTAGGCTCTTTCCACAGGCTGCCACAATACGTAACATGTGTTAAAGAGGCATGGTGCAAAGATTCACTGGAAAAGTTTAAAGGGCACTTTATGCACTATTTTCTGATTTAATGTTATATTATTGTTTCCTCATCAGGAGCATACCTGGAGTTTGTCTTTGTTTCATTTACACATGTTTAATGTATAAATCCTGCAAAGGCTGAGCTCTTCTCTCAAACAGAAAACACTGTTCCACCTTGTGATGTCATGTGGTAATACAGGAAGTGCTCCACTGTGTTTTTAAACTCTATACATCTTCACTAGAATCATTTGGATAATTTCAACTCTGGAATTTCCAGTCTCTACTGAACTAAAGGCGTTAACTTGAAAACATGACATCACAGTGTGGAACAGAGTTTTTTTTTTTGCTTTGGGCATGTAAACAAATGAATAATAAAACTGAAACATGTGTGAATGAAACACAACACAACTCGAGGTTTGTTTTTGATAAGAAGTAACATTATAACATGGCTTAAAGCTCACAAAAGTCAATTTAGCATGATATAGGACCTTTAAAACATGTGGAGTTTGCATCATAGTCTTACTAAATCCACTGGTTTTTCACTGCTTGTAAAGAGAGAGCAAGAGACAGAACCCGGGAGGTGGAAATTATTAACAAATTGGACATGCTTACAGAAGGCTAGCAAAAAAAAAAAACCCACAGCGTACAAAGGTTTTTAGAGTGAATGCGTTTCACCATTTTTGTTGAACATCAAACACGTAAACAGGACTATGAACACTGAAATTGATTACAGGCTTTTGAAAAAGTGTTTAAATAAATTTTGTATTTTTTCTTTTCTTTCTTGTTTTCATACTTTTTAACAGTGTTTGGTAATGTGTGCATTGTGTCACCATGGTAACTGCTGATCATTCCACCAATAGCGATGCATGTAGAACACCCAAAATATTAATACTGCACCAAAGATTCCCAGACATTTTAAACCAAACCAAATATCCATACAGCGCAAATAACCCAACCCCCACCAGCGTTACAAATTTCTCTGGCACTTCCATTAGTCAAGAGGAAGACCCCATGAGGAGACTTGGAAAAATTCAGTTGACCTCTTTTATGGCGGGTTGTCATGGTTGAGAGGGGAAAGCCAAGGCAGCCGCAGAGCCATGTGCCAAGCGTGTTATGATGATCCCAGATGAAACCAGGGCTCACAGAGGGGCTTTTGTTGGGCACTGGTGGTCGGCCATATCCCACCCACCTGAAGACGAGTGCTGGAGTCAGTCAGTTTAACGTCCACGCACTGTACACAATGTGATTCTGTACTCCGGGTGGGTTTGGGGAAAATTATGCCGAAAATGAAGACAGCAACTTCTGTGTTCCCATTAAAATGTCAGTTAGGATTAATACGTTAATATGTGTAATGTTTTTTTTTTAGGTGGTGAAAATTGAAATAAAATCAGTATGGATGTGAAAAAGAAGGAGATGGATCTTCTTAGCAACACTATAGCTGCATATGCACACATTAAAGGTAGGTTGTACAACATATGGTTTCACTTAAAGGTACACCGGTGCACTATGTAACTTTTCCAGCAGGGTGTCCGGGCCACGCTTGTGTGTGGGAATGGTAATACTTTGCCTGAAACTCACACTTTGTCATTAAACTTATATATCTTGTATTTAATCAATACCTATATCGACCGAATAGATTAGCCTAATGCCATACATTGGTAGCCTGATTCATCAGCTGGTCTCACTTCGTGGAAACCGAATTAGGATTCGTTCACTCGATGGTAGGCGGGTACTTTTTGTATATGACGCATGTAATGCGCCAAATCCCATAGGAAGAAGGACAATAACGTCATTCCCCTTGATAAAATTCACCAAACATTCTCTTTGTTCCGGCTTTAAATCCTCAAGCTCAGGAATCATTGCCAACACAGAATGTATGGCTTCATCTACATCCATCTCGACCGCTTTGTTTACTGTTGTGCTGTACCACAAAAGGGACCCAGACAGGAGGTTGAATTTGACGTCATGGCTTCACAGCTCTTTGCTGATTGGCAGCTGCGCGGTCTACAACTTCCAGTGTTCTTGCAAACCGTCTAGTGTATTCCAGTTCCTGACCTAGTCGCTGGAGAGAATTGAAAGTGAGCGGAGGCACTAGGTGGCACCAGCCTGGCTAATACTTTGGAACATTCTAATCTAGACAAATCAATGAAAGCTCAATGGAGACTAACATTTTCACCAAAGTTGCATAGTCCACCTCACCTTCAAAGGTCCCATATTACGCATTTTCTGATCTGTTATAATGTTTATTCCTCATTAAAAAAATACAGTGCATGGAATTGTGTTCTGTTTCATTCACACATGTTTAACACACAAATCCTGTGTATTTACACCGTGTTCTCCTGAATGAAAACACTGTGTTTCACCTTGTGATGTGATGAGGAAATCCAGGAAGTGTGCCACTGTATTTTTAAACAACATATAGCTTCAGTAGAATGATTTGGATCCTGGAATTCACAATCTGTACTGAACAAAAGGTAAAAGGTAGCTGTTAACTGGAAAATGTCATGACATCACTAGGTGGGACTTAGCATTTTGAGCTTTGGAGATGTAGACAGACTAATAATAGAGGACTACTCAAACACAACTCTGGGCATGTTTATGATGTGGTAACAACTTTCTAACATGGCTTAAAGATCACAAGAGTCAGTTTTGCGTAATATAAGACCTTTAATAACATTGTGTAAAGTCAAAGATGCCCTTTTCACATTCACGTCACATTAACATTGGACTAATTTTGAGTGGGCTCAAACCTGGAACTAAACCAGGACTAGACCAGGACTACACCAGAACAGGACCAAATCAAGTCTGCATTAGGGCAAACCAGAGCTCAAAGCAGAAGTGTGAACCCCACCTATTGTCCATTTTGTAACATGACATTCTAATTTTGTGTGTCTTTCCTTACCTCAGCCAACCCAGAGAGCTTTGGGCTGTACTTTGTCCTTGGAGTCTGCTTCGGCCTGGTTCTGACCCTTTGTCTCCTGGTCATCCGTATCTCCTGTAAACCTCGGACCAACATCTCCCCCTCCACGCCTGAGAAAAAACAGTTAAAGGACATTAGCGAGGAGGACGATGAGAGCGAAGATGAGGATGAAGAAGTAGAGGAAGCAGAAGCCACACCCATTACGTTGCCAACCACAGAAATCCCAAACGGAAATCACACCAACCATTCCGATGGGACTCTGAGCGTGAATGTATTTACCTCAGCTGAAGAGTTGGAGCGGGCACAGCGGCTGGAGGAGAGAGAGCGGATCATAAGAGAGATATGGAGGAACGGGCAGCCTGATATTCTGGGCACAGGGACTGGGACTATAGGCAGAGTGCACTACTACTAACATTTACAAATCACCAAATAAACACTGGGAAGCATTGTTTTTTTTGTTGTTGTTGTTTTTTTTTACTACGAGGACACATCAAGTTTCTCATGACTGCTTCAACTATGGGACCTGAGATGGGACTGAAAATATGTGGTGATCCATGACGTAGGCTCTGTTTTATTGCACTTCCAATGCTTTCTACATGGGATAAAGCCAAAAGTTATTAATCATTATGAAATGCAATATTGTTTGGGTGCTGAGGGACACTTGAAGATGTCATTACAGAATATGTAGCTTGATTAAATGCACAGAAATTGTTACGAAATATTTTTTGTATGTAATAAACCATTAAAACACATCCATAGCCTAAATGTTAATGTTATGTTTTTTTTTCTAATGGTGTTTTAGAGCGATAATTTTACCTGAAATCTGGGCTATCTTTAGCTATATTGATGCGCAATAACCATTATGTAGCCTAATTTCAATGTTGTATTGTATTTCAGTGTATTCTCTTTTATTTCAGTCAAGCAGTGGAGAAGTTTTTATACTCAACACTATCAGTGAAAAGGAAAACATATTTATTTATTTATTTATTTATGAAAAATACTTAGTGGATGAGCCCTGATCTTTTCTGCATCCTTCTGCAATGGTCACCTGAGGATCGCTCATGGTGCAGCTGATTGGAGAAGGTAGGTTTAAAAAAAAAAAAAAGGAATAAAGCATGGGGGAAAAAAAACTAAATAGGGTTAGCAGAAGCACTGTGTTTTAGTTAGTTAGGATAGACTATTAACTATAGACATAGACTAAGCCTTTATAATAATGTGGTACGAACCACAGTGACAAGAAAATAGTTTTATCTCCCCACACAGCTTATCTGCTAGCATAAGGAAACAAGAGTCTTTTGTTTGCAGTTTATCATTTGTTGTGGTGGGAGGACCTCAGGTTAGTGCCAATATCACAACATTACTGAAGAAAAGTGTTCTTTGTAAGAACGAGAGCTGCCAAAATAGACAACAAAACATTTGAATTGTAGTTGTATTTATTTTTCCCGGTGGATATATTATGTACAAATAATTAATCTGACATTTTTCCACAGAAGAAGAAGAACCTCAAAGTCAAACTACAAAAGGTTCATTGGTCTATCATGTGGTTCTTCACATCAGTGGAAACTGAAACTTGTGTAGATAACATCCTTTATGATGTTACTTAGAACTATAGTTGAATGACACCATCTGCATGCTTTGTTGTGGTCTTTTGCAGCCTATGTTAATCAGCAAGGCATTTTAGCAACAATGCAAACGTGCTATTCTTGGGCTGGGTATAAAATAAATAGATTTCAAATTCCTCCCTTGTGTAACTTGGTTTTATTGCCTCCAGTAAAATCCTTCATTTTAAAATGTCGTTTTGAATTTGTAACGGTTTTATTCCCATTCCCCATGAGGCTTTTGTACAAGATCTAATCCTTCATCCAATCTCCATTTTCTAATAAAGGCAATATGGGGGCTCAGCTATTCATTTAGCTCTAATTTGAGCTCAATTAGATTTTTATTGTTTATCTGAGCTAGTTGATGTAATGTTATCTCGTAGATCTTAAAATGCTTACTGGGAGTGACTGAAAAATACTGTCAGGTTATTTTAATCTGGATCTATTTTGTGAAATAAGAATCTGCTTCATCAGCTCAACCTGGTGTTTACGTCCGTCTATTTATCCTCTGTCAAACAGGGAGCGTGACCCTGCAGCAGCCATTATTCAACACTGTTTTTAAAAATAGTATGTTCCCATGGTGGTTTCAGAAGCTCTGGCTCTTTGATGAACTCCAGATGTTGGCCAGATGTGCTTCAATGTGGGCAACAGGACTCCCTTAAGCACAACGTGCTCAGGATTCGTATTATAGCCCAAACCAGGTAATTACAAGTGGACAACATAAGGTAAATGACTTTCCCAATATCACCATGTTTATATACGCCCCGATACACCCCGTGTGTACAGCCTTTCAGTCGTTATTGCTCTCGTTTTATCAAAATTGGTTTACCTCTAATCTATTTGCATAGTTAACATCATAACAGTAAGTGAGCGTATTGCGCCGCTTTATATATACACACGTACACGGGTATGCACTGCCCCCCAGTGGCTGTATACAGCATTACAATGGTTCCCAAATAGTTTGTAGGAAAATAAAATAATAAAATAATGTGTTGAATGTTGCACTGTGTAACTTTTTTGGTAGACGGTCTGCCATCTGCTTGTTTCCTTGCTGATGTCATTGCTTTGCTTTGAATATACCACAGTACGGCATTCGACTTATGAACACATATCATTTACACAGTTAAGGGTGTGTTTGTGCTCAAAAATACACTGAAAAGCACGTGTTCTTACTGTGAGAGAGGTTGCCTTCCCAAATCTAACCTGTAACTTTGCCTGGTAGCCTCTTCTGCTTGTCTCCATGGATATAGAAAAGTTCAATGTCATGTGTCACTTTCAAGGCAACACAATACTGTCTCCATGAAAACAAGCAGGTTGCGAATCTTCCAACAGAAGTTACTCTGGAGTGTTTCACAGTATGGTAGTAAGCCTTTCTATCTTCATGGAGACCAGAATAGACCAAGTTACAGGTCAGATCTGTGGAGAGGCAACCCCGCTCACAGTCAAAATGACTGTTTTTCTAGGTATTTTGAGTTATAAAACCACCTGTCATTTAATAAATATAAGGTAGAGCTGTTTAATGCCATACTGTGGAACATTCCAGGCAGAGCAATGCCATATCCATAGAAATTAGCAAATGACGAACCCCCAACCAAAAAATTACACCTTTAAAACAACTGACAATAAAATCATGAAGAAAGAAAGATAGAAAAAGGATTCCATATCAAACTACTTGAAAACCAACACATTACATTACATTCAATACATATGAACAGTTCAGTAGAAGAATAGTTCTGGTAATGAGGTAAACATGCCCCTTGGTGTTCAACAATAAAACATCTCATTGGAATGCTAGTCACCAACAATATTACTTAGTAATACTAATAAAATAAACTTAGTCTTTGCTCTTATGAAATTTCCAGCATTTAGAAAACAGTAACATTTGTGAAGTTTAAGTCTGTATGGATTATATGATCCAGTATTGCCGTGTCCATTGCTCAGTGCGCTGATGCTATCTGAACCACGTTCCAGTGTAAAACTCTGTATTTCTGCTTTGTTTTGTAAGGATCAGCAGTTGTGTTCATCACTTCTTCATCTTCAGTGCCTGAACTTCCCCCTGTAAATACAGACATGTTAAACCCCAGTCATGCTTTGTGGTCCATCTGTCTGGAGCAAGAAAACCAAACCACACACTGACCTGGAGTGCTGTTCTTTTGTTTTTTTCTTCTCGTAATTCGTTTTTCACTTCCTGCATGTCATGTCTGCAAAAAGGGCAGGATTCTGAAACTTGTGGACATATTAAAGGACCTATATTACACAAAATTTACTGAATTGTGAGCTTTTGGCCATGTTAGAACATTGTTACCTCTTCAAAAATATACTTGGAATTGTGTTTTGTGTTTTACGTGTTTAAGTAATCCTTTACTATTATGTACATCTGCAAAGCTTAAACTGCTCTTTCAGAGTAGCTCCTTCCAGAGTGAAGGGATTTGGAGTTTAAAAACACAGTGGAGCACTTCCTGTATTACCACATCACACATCACAAGGAGGAACAGAGTGCTTTCTGTTTGAGAGAAGAACTCTACATATGCAGGATTGGTGTGTTAAACATGTGTGAATGAAACAAAACACAACTCACATGTTTGTGATGAGGAATGACAGAAAATAGCATGGGCCCTTTAAGTATTTTTGTAGGTTCTATTTTTGCAAATTTGCTAAAGTCTTACATATAAAAATATTACAAAGGGCTTATTAATATCACAAAGCGATAGGCGTGGGGCACGGCATAGGCGTGGGCAAGAGCCGATCATTGACACTTGCGGCTATGTTTATTTGTATGATTATTACAAGACTACAGCTGCATAGGAGTTCTTGCAAAAACAGGAAACAACAATAAGAAACTGTGTATATATAGGAGATTAAACTCTAGATTCACTTTCAGATCTTCAGGTAACTCGTTCACTAACCCCTTCTAAGCACAAACTTGTGGCTTGTACGTACTTGTATTGAGTTTGCAGCAGCTCCAAAGCCAACCTCAGCTCCTGGAGTTCTGCCTGAAGACTCTCCACTGTGGGCTTGTCTCTTCCAGGCAGTACTTTCCCATCCAGCAAGACTTTGGGAGGAGTAGGCCGCACTGGAAGGGGGGTCCTCGAGGGCTGTTCAGGTTTTGCAGGAGAAGCCAGAGCATTTTCTGTTGGCTACAATTAGTTTATAATTTATGAGTAGCTTTTAAAGGTCCTATGTTACTCAAAATTGCCATGTTATAATGTTGTTACCTCATCAAAAACAGACCCGGAGCTATGTTTTGTTTCATTCACACATGTTTGATTAATCCTTTATCTGTCTAGATTTCCAAATCTCAAAATGCTCCATTCCACCTTATGATGTCATAGAGGCGGTAGTTTACATGTTAACCCCTACTTTTTACCTTTTGTTCAGAGTTAGGCAGTTCCAGAGCTGAGATTATCCAGGCAATTCTAGTGAAGGTGTATTGAGTTTAAAAAAAACAACACTTGTATTACCACATGACATCACAAGGTGGAGCAGAGTTTGAGAAAAGAACTCAGCAAAAAAGTATGCAGGATTTGTGTGTGAAACATGTGTGAATGAAACAAAACACAACTCCAGGTGTATGTTTGCGATTAAGAAACAACATTATAACATGGATCAGAAAATAGAGTAAACCAATGTAATGTAACCATGGCAACAAACCTTTTTCAGATCAGATGGTTTGTTTTCCTGGAACGTTTTGGGTGTAGACTCTGCTTCTGTCTTATCACCGTCACTTTCCTATAAAAGAAACAGCATGTTATTACCAGTTTTTCTCAGTATCCACTGCACATATTCTCAGTAAACAGCTGCATATTGCTAAGATAAAATTAAGACAGATACATAGTGGAAATGCCAGAACAGGCCTGTACTTGTTTTACCAAAGACTGGAAATGTTGCCATTGATTTTAATCCACCACTAATCCAAGATATAACATGCAGATCACTTATTATGGCCTTTTATAAACTTATCAATATAGAAACATGAGTAAAAAGAGTTAGTGTGGTATAAGACCCGAGCGTGTATTATCTGTGGATGGGTCTCACCTGTGCTCCCTGGGGCTGGTTTGTAGGGGGTCTCCTCTGAGGGGGTTTGGCCCTATTCGCTGTAGGATGGCTCAGCTTTTCTGTCTGGATGTCAACACCATCAAACTGGTCCTTTGCTTTCTCTTCCACTGGTTTTGGAGAAGGAGGTGCAGCTTCACCGTTAGCACTAAAAATCAAGATAATGCATATTAGTAAGTGTGTGCAAAAATATTGAAATATATTGAAGTATTGTTATGGTGGGCTGCAGTATCAATATATCGCCAAGAGCATTTTTTGGTATCTTTTAGCAATCTTTTGTGTGACTGCACTACAGTTTTGGTGCTCATTTGTGGAAGGAAACTTGTTTGCGCAATACACTTGACATATTAACTGTTTTGATGATAAAAGTAGATGTATTTAATATTAACTTTGCACAAGTAGTGGTCTAACGAAGAAATATTGTCGCTAAAAAACAGCAATATATCATACCTGAGTTAAGATTACTTTAAGAAAGTTAAGAAAGTTTGATCATGATTTGGGTAAATGTCACATCACAAGTAAAATTATCTACCAATGGAACACGAGTTTTTTGTATCTAACATTAGAAAACAACTCTTGTTCTTAATTTAAGTCATTATAACTTAGTAGTAGAGTGTGTGATATATTGATTATCACATGTATTGCCATATCGTGATAATATTGTGAGCCATGTTGTGTATCGTATCGAATCAGGAGGGACTTCAATTCCCAGCCCTATTCATTAGTGATTTTTGTATTTTTCATCAGCTTTTTTATAAAGCTGATGTATACCATAGTTTTTTTTAGACAGAAGACAAGGCATGTTTTGTCCTCCTTGTTTGGCGTGTAGTTCAGGAAACAGGAAATGGGCTGCCCCTGTCTGTTTAGCCCAATCTGAATTATCCAAGAGTTTCCACTGTGCCACATAAGGTCGGGCATCCTGGCATTCTTTTTTTAAGTAACCATAGCAACCAGCGGAGCCAAGTAAAACCTTTACCATCTAAATGGTGCCAGCATCTGTGACATTTCCCAAAGGCTTGTGCTTCAGAAAGCTTCCAGAAAGAATTAGTGTTTTTTCTGGGGCTCTAGTTACAGCTCCAGGTCTAATGTTAATGTACAGATAAGAGGCACAGCACAGGAGTCACTTACTTTGGGGAAAGCTTTGAGACGGGCTTGACTGGAGGAGTCCGAGGGAGGGAAGGCAGCTTGACTTTAGTTGGAGGATTGCTTCTCAAGTCTTTGGGCTCAGTTTTTTCATCTGAAGAGTGAATGCATCAGATAGATTTTGTTACTGGTCAGGTTTTCTTTGAAGGTGCACAGTGTAAGTTTTCTGGAGAGCCCGTCAAATACTTTTTTGCATGGATACAGTATGTTATAGCTTTGTCTGGAATGTTTCACTATATGGTATTAAACCTGTCTATTTTCACGGAGCCCAAACCAGACCAAGTTACAGGTCAGATTTGTGGCGAGGCAGCACCACTCACAGTCAGAATGCATGTTTCTTCTAGATATTTTTGAGCTATAATACTGCCTGTAATTGAATAAATGTAAGGTAGAGTTGTTTAATGCCATCCTGTGGAACATTCCAAGCAGAGCAATGACATATCCATAGAAACAAGCAGGCGAAAGACTCTCCAGTAACCAGACAATTTACACAGCGCACCTTTAATGTTGTCTTCAAAGTTAAACATTGGCATAAGGGCTTTTTACCTTTTGGTTTTGCTGCACCATTTTTATCCATAACTGGAGGCTCAGCTTTCACTAAATGAACAAACAGAGAAACTCTATATTACGCATAGAGAGATGTATTTTATCTGTAAACATATATATATATATTTGCATATTTGTTTTTCCACATGCATTGCCAAGTGAGTGATATTGTTCAAATATATTTCACAGGTGTGGTGTTTTCTGTGATAAGAGCCAAGGCTTTTGTGGAACAGCTCAGTGACTAAAGTCTAATTCCCCTCTCACAGTTCACAATTTTCCATGATGTTCAGTGCAAAATAATCTGCAAATTAATGTACATAACAACAAAAAACTAAAGAAACCAAAACTGTCATTTCAACCAATTATCTACAACCCTGTGAATCTGTTATATTTTTATACAGGAAGTGGATGGTGATGTGAAATGTGAAGCAAAGAAAAGAAGTACACAGAAGCCTACCTTGAGGATGCAAAACATTGTGCAACATTTCTCAAGCTAACCTCTCGGGGTAAGAGTGCTTCTTGTGCAAATCTGTGTAGCTAGAGTTGCCCTCTGTCCCCACCCCCTTGTTTCCTCTAGACTGCTAAACTGGGCATGTGACACTAACTGCAAACTTCCTCCGAGTCTCAAGTCTCCACAAAAGTGTAGAGAGATATGGACAAAACACGAATGAATGGCTGTACAGTACTTGTTTTTAAATGCTTAGTTTTGTCTTTGTTTGGAAACTATTGTTTATTATTCAGGTAAGAACTCAGAAGGTAGGAGCATACAAAAGGACTTGATCTGCAGTCACGCCACATCCTGCCCAGGAACACAACAACTGAGCAAAATGACCGAACTAAAGGTGCTAAACTTAAATAAATAAACTGGTCACACCAAATATAAAGATGCATTGTGTAACTTTTCTGGTTGAGGTCTGAAAAAAATCATAATCAGGGTCGCCTCTGAACACATCTGATGTGTAACTTGGCTTGGTGGTGCCAGTTTTTTTGTCTCCATGGAAATAGATGCTTTTAATGCAGTACTAGTCTGTGAAGCATTCTGGACAAAGCAACAACATCTCCATGGAAACGAGGAGGTAACGGACCATCCGCCGGAAAAAGTTCACACGCGTTTGAGTAACCCATGTGTAAAGAAAAGTGCACCTTAAACTATGCTTACTTTGTTTCACGATATGCACCCCAGATATGCCACATAACAAAACCACACTTTTCGACTCACCCATGATTTAGTAAAAAGTAAATGTATAATAATGTACACAAACAAGATGGATGCTTACCTGGACGTTTTAAGGTGTTGCCACGTGTTGGAGGCTGATTTGCGCCATCAAACTTAAAAAAGAGAAAGAAATATTTTATTTTATAATTCCATAAGATAACACTGTGATAAGATAACACTGGGTTTGTCCAGATGAAATGAAAAGAGTGATTCATTTTTTCTTAGGATGCTGAGTCACTGTAGGATACTGTAGTATTCTAATTAAAGCCTAAAACTTAGGAAAAACACATATACTTGTCAAGTTGAATCTACTCAAATAAAATAAAATGTTCTTGATTTAAGTCATTTTAACTTACCTAGATATCATTTATATCATCTATAGACATTACTACTACTACCACTACTACTACTACCAATAATGATTATAATTATAATTTTATTAGGTGCCTTTCTAGGCACTCAAGGTCACCTTACAACAATAAAAGAAAGGTAAACAGATACTCGAATTGTACCCAGATAAAGCTGAAGTGAAGCCACTTGAGGACATCCTGGTGGAATATATTTTCAATGAAACAGTGACACATTTCCAGTGTCATTTGTTTGTAATTACTGTCTGAGTCAGAAAACCTTGTGTCTGAGCTCATGACCTGCTTTAGAGCTAATGCATTGCCCAGTTAATGATTATTCAATTACTAAAATGTTTCCTGTGATTAGTGACTCTGTTGTGGAAGTTCCAGAACACTTTGACCTCTTGATAGTGTTTGTGTAATATTGTAGACTCACCTGCAGACTGCTCATTGGTGGTATCAACATGACAAAGTTATCAGGAAAGAAGCCACAGCGTCCATTCAGCTCTCCCTGCCACCAGCCTTCATCCTCCGATTCCTTTAGACACAGATGAAGGAGTCACATCACAAATTCTAACATTAAAAGTGCAATATTAGACAAAAATGACTCTTGTGAGCTTTAAGTCATGTTATAATGCCATTACCTCATCAAAAACATACCTGGAGCTGTGTTTGGTTTCATTCACACACAGAGTTTAGTTTTTCTACATCTCAACATGGTCTGTTCCACCTTGTGATGTCATTAACTGGTAATATTCAAGTTAACAGCTACCTTTTACCTTTTGTTTAAAAGACATTGGCAATTCTAGGGCTGAAATGATCCAAATCATTCTAGTGAAGGAGTATGGAGTTTAAAAATACAGTGGAGCACTTCCTGTATTGCCATATGACATCACAAGGTGGAACTGAGTGTTTTCTCTCTGAGCGCAGAACTCTGGGGGGAACTCATATGTTTGTTTCAAACGTGTGTGTGAATGAAACAAAACTCAACTCCATGTATGTTTTTGATGAGGAAACAACATTAAAACATTAATAGTTGAACCATTGATTAGTGTAATCTGGACCCTTTAACTGCTGTGATATTTAAAGCAATACAAACAAAATGTAAAACTGCTTTTACTGTCCCTAACAAAAATATTGAAGTAACTCTCACCTACACACCTGCATATTTCTGTTGGGTTTGTTCAGTGACAAAAGCATCTCTCTGCAGGACTATGGGCTTTTTGCGTTGTATTATTCTTCTGAAGCCTCCTGAGTCAAATATATTATGCCCTGACTGTTGCTGTGATTATGACAATGAAATGTCCAAATAACACACCCCACGACACATAAAAATATACTCTAATTATATACTGAAAACCACGTGCCCAATAATTACTGGTTTGACAACTCTGACCACAATACATTATAGTTCACATGCGTTACAGTCATGGGCATTTCCAAAACAGGTGGACTTCAAGTGATTACTCTACTCGTCATTATATTAGTAAGAGTAATTAAAGGTCCTAAATAACGTGACATTGACTCTTAAGCTGTGCTCTAATTCTGTAACCTCCTCAAAAACTGGTTTATTAGTCTGTCTACTGTACATATTCAAAGCTCAAAATACTCTGTTCCACCTTGTGAAGCAGAAGTTTTCAAGTTTTTGATGAGGAAGCAGCATTATAGCAGATCAGAAAATAGTGTAATATGGTCCCTTTAAATGGTACCTTACCTTACTCAGGACAACTACCACATCTCCTTTTTTCAGCTCCAGCTCATCCTCAGCTTTGGGCTTGTAATCAAACATCACCTTGCAAAACTCCACTGTAAAAAGAATAAAATGAAATAAATGAAGGAAATGAAATAACAATAAATAAATGAAAAAAAAAAAAAAGTTGTATAAAGAAAAAGGTTAGGAAATCACAAATTCTACAAACAATAAAATATCCTGCCTTATTTGTACATAAAACTGTGATTCTTGTACAGGGTAAGATATCAGGACAGGTTTAAATATACACACAGAATAAATTGAATAACCTAATCGTCAAACCTAATCACAATCCTTGTCGAAAATAAAAACACAATTAATTAAAAATATTTCAGTTCTAGATTGCTTAGGCTACTGATAAAACACTGCGTGAAAAAGGGTCTTATCAATATTAGTAAAACTTTGAAAATAAAACATACCACTTTTTACTTTCTTTCTGATACTTGTTTGTTTTGAATTCTGTGGGGGAAAAAAACAAACATAATTGTGATAAAATGTGATAAAAAGAAATACAAGAAGCCAAAATTCAACTGTGAAATTGTTACTCACGTCCTTTGTAAAAAGAGCATCTGAGAGTTTAGGTCTGGATTTACCCTCATTTATCTTTGTATCTGTGTGATATCGAATTTGATTAGAGTTTAAAGTTAATGAATTAAAGGTTCTATATTACGCAAAATTGACTCTTGTGAGCTTTATGTCATGTTATAAAGCTGTTACCTCCTCAAAACCATACCTGGAGTTGTCTGACTTTATTATAAGTCTGTCTACATCTCCAAAGCTCAAAATGCTCTTTTCCACCTTGGGATGTCACAAAGTGGTAGTTTTCAAGTTCACCTTTATCTTTTGTTCAGCAGAGATGGACAATTCCAAGACTGAAATGATCCAAACTATTCAAGTGAAGGTGTATGGAGTTTAAAAACACAATGGAGCATTTCCTGCATTACCACATGACATCACAAGGTGGAACAGAACTCAGTCTAAATACGCAGGGTTTGTGTGTTCAACATGTGTGAATGAAACAAAACAGAACTCCAGGTATGTCTGTGATGAGGAAACAACATTATAACATTGATCAGAAATGAACAATAACATAATATTTTTTGGTTATGCTGTCTACTCACCTTTAACGATAATTTCCTTTACAAAGTTGGATGGAAATGCTCCGACTTTTCCATTTTTAATACCCATCCACCATCCATCTTCAATCTAATAAACACCATTTTGAATTATTTATACAATATAATATTAAGAAACAATGTACCCTATACTGTCTGAGATCTTGGTCACGTGAATGAAAAACCAGTATATCTAGTTGACAGCATGCTACAATGCCTTGGAACGTGTTATGTCAGTATTGTAGTCTTATCTAATTTAAATGACTACAGAGCATTATTTTAGACAGGTTTTCGCCTCAGGATCATTACTGGAGAATGGGCACTGTATTATATGACATCATTTGTGTCACCTTCAAATGCAGATTCATTTTCATGGACTAGTTTTAGCCTTGAAGCCCTATATTACATAAAATTGACTCTTGTGAGCTTTAAGCCATGTTGTCAAAAGCATCAAAAACGTACCTGGTGTTCTGTTTTGTTTCATTCACAAATGTTTGACTAATCCTGCCTTATGCGTCTGTCCAAAACTCAAAATGCTTTGTTCTACCTTGTGATGTCATGTGGTGGTAGTTTTCAGGTTAACAGCTACACTTTTCCTTTAGATCAGTAAAGATCAGCAACTCCAGGGCTGAAGTGATTCTACTGAAGGTGTATGGAATTTAAAAACACAGTGGAACACTTCCTGTATTACCACATGACATCACAAGGAGTGTTTTAAGCTGGAGAAAAGAACTCAGCCTACATATGCAGGGTTTGTGTGTTAAATGTGTGAATGAAACAAAACACAACTCCAGGTATGTTTGTGGTGAGGAAATAACATCAGAACATTTATCAGAAAACTGCGTAATATGTTCCCTTTAAGAAACAATAAATGTGCCTTATCTGACCTCATTCATGATGTCTATGACGTCTCCAACACACAGCTCCAGCTCGTCCTGGTTTTGGGGGGCGTAGGCATAGATGGCCTCACATCTCCGTGGCTGTTTGATCTTTTTTACTGTAAAATATAATATAAGATAAGCCTTGCAATATTTTTAGACAATAATATTTTACAGTGTTTTAAAGTATCAACAAAAATATTTAATTTGACATTCATATCCATTCAAATTGGATAACCATGACAAGTAAGCAAGCAAGCAGAATAGTTACTTTGTCTAATACTGCGTGGTTCCATTTTTGTATCTCCCCTCAAATAAACTGGCACCTCCTGTAAAGAAAGTTCATTTTTACTTTTTAACTCACTTCCATAAGATAACATTGTAAAACTATAGTGGACCAGACCTTAACAAAGTTCGCAGGAAAGATGCCCTTCTTTCCCCTCAGTTCTCCGTACAGCCAGCCTTCCTCTGCATTCTTGGTGACGTTCTTCACCACATCCCCCATCTTCACCGAGAGCTCGTCTGGCATGGTGCCCTCAAAGTCCACAAGCACCAGCACCTCTGCAGTGGAGCAGAAAATTAGATTTCTCACACAAGAGGCTCAAGAGCTTCGACTATGCTTTGCTTTTGATGTGTCCTGACATTCAGACCAAAGGACAACACATACACAGGAGAAAGACTATTGAAAATGCATTTTTTTCTATGTATACATACTAGTCCAGAATATTCTACTCTATTAATCTGAGGTTGGGTGATCAAAACAGTCAAAACAATGACAAAATCATTCAGTGGTCTCAAGAAATTGTATTATTATTAGATTTTTTTAAAAGGTGCACTGAGTAACTTTTCAATTGGGGATCCATCATCTTCTTGTTTCTAGAGATGTCATTGCTCTGCCTGGAATGTTCCACAGTATAACAGTAAACAGCCATACCTTACATTTATTAAATTACAACTGGTTATGTAGCTCAAAAATACCCAGAAAAACAGGCATTCTGACTGTGAGCAGGATCACCTTGCTACCAATCTGACCTGTAACTTGGTCTGGTTTGGTCTCCATAAAGATAGAAAGTTTTAATACCATACTGTGAAACATTCCAGACAAAGCAAGAAAAGCATTTGACAGACCCTCCACCAGAAAAGTTACACAATGCACCTTTAAATAAACATGCCAACTTACCCATGATTGGTGTGTTGTGTTATCCTCTTTATCGTTCAAAACAACAACAGAAGCTTAATATATATAAACCGTATGAAAGTATGTGTTCTTCCTAGTTGTCAAACATTAACACTGTGCAGCTTTCCTCCGGCTAGTCATGACAAGTTACTACCAAGAAGTAGGATGGGTCTAAGAGAAAGAGAGAGAGAAAGAGAGAGAGAGAAGGAAAAGGAGGGGTCAAAAAGGAGGAGATAAAGCCATAGGGGAACAGGTCAAACACGTTTATTACAGGAACAAAGCTCAAGTATGACTAAAGAAAGGCTCAGGCGTCATACAGCTGGACTAATTTGTATTCCTGTAACCTTGAGTGAGGTTTAGCACAGATAAGAATTCATAGTTTTGTGTAATGTATTTGTTATTTTGGCATGTCACAATCAGAAAAGCAGAAGTAGCTGAGTGAGCATGCAGTTGACAAACAAAGATCTACCCCATGACCTTGTATAATGTGTAGTAACTACTTCAGTGATTAAACTACACTGAAATAATTCTAATAAAACATAAAAATTACAGTGAGGATTTCTTATGAATTTTGTTTGTTTACACTTTTCCCCCTTCATTTCTACTGATGTAACCACTTGTAATATTTAATCCTCACTGTCCTTACTATTAACTTACATATACAGTAAAATTATAACAGTTGCCACAGTAGCGGTTGCTATGACTAACATGGTTAGGTACACACTGAAAATGAGCAGTCATGCTCAAGAGCCTGTCACTCTGTTCTAACAAAACAACAGGACTTACTCTCTTCAGTCTCAGTGTTCATGAGAAGAAGAAAAATAAAGATCTCACAAAAAAAAATATTCTGATTAAAAACATAAATGCAGCTCTGTGGAACAATATAATGAACCCGAACAAAGTCCTCCACAGACCCAGGAAGTACCATAACCCAAAGCCCTATGATGCTGCAAACAAACCAGGCCCTCAGGAGACCCCAGAGTCAGTGGAGCCAAGAGCCACAGAGAAACGCTCATATGATGCTCCAAGGGTTTGACAGAACTCAGAAGAGCTGAGGAAACAGGTGAAGGATAACATGCTCTCAGTTATCTGGAAGAGGGGTGAGAATGATTCTTAAGAGGCGCACCAAATACAGAGAGTTGTGGATATGGAGGAGCACCTCTGAGTTGAGCTAGAGGAAGTTAAACTACTGTGTGAATGAATGACATCCTGCTCTGTGAGCAATACAAAGGAGAGCTGGTAAAGAAACAGGAGGAAACCTGCCTGCAGGCCATTATCAAAAGCACTGAGAATATAAGCAGAGGTGGTTAAGAACGGCACATGCGATAGGTCCACATAGCCCCTCATCATAATGCAAATGTACAAAGTTACAGAATGACCTGATATGGTAGCTTCTCTTTTCTCAAGATTGTTTTACCTTTAAAAAAAAGTGACAAAGCTGATGGAGTAATGTATTGTTCTATTTTCAAACAGCACATCTAAAGGGAGGCTTTACTGTTCAGTATTAATAACTGTCTGTGCCCTGGGCAAATGCATTGTCACCTACACAATATTTTAGTCGCACATTTACAAATGTTATGACCTGTAGTGATGAAAGCCCCAAAACACAATACAGTGTTTTTTGTTGCCTTATAATCTCACTGGCAGTAACTGAGAATCAAATTGAACTATCGCCCAAATACATATCCATTTTTATTGGTTGTTCAGTGTGTGAAAATCAAGTGTTATCCATTTGCATTGTAATTTATTTTTTTTCCTGAGGGATGATGATGATGATGATGATGATTAGGGATTAATATTTCTGTAAAAGGTGTCTAGTCTGTGACGTGAACCAGTATGTAATTGGATTTTGCATTCATAATAAATCCATTGTACAGCAATACTGTTTCTGTTGTGTTGTTGGGCAAGGCACTTCTGTTCACCTATATTGCCACCATGTAACTGGGAGAGTGTCATACAGACAATAGGAGTGTCTATTATTATCTGGTTCTACTCCTGTTTTCATAAAAAGAAAAGCTATTTATACTAACCATCACAACATCTGCTTTAAAAAGTTTTTACTTCACATTTATATACATTTCAATTTTGAGAATAAGTATCAATCCACACAAGTATCTGAAACAATCACACTTAAAGTCATTATTAAAAACTGTTTTAAAGGCATTTAGGTCAAACCAATCAAAGAGAAGCATTCATTAAGATGGTATTAAATTAGTTCAGGTAAATTCTAATTAGATTCATTAGAAACCATATTTACAAAAATGATCAAGTGCCCCAGATAACAGGGCATTGTGCAAGATAATTCTTGTCATCTATTTTCACACTTTTTCTCATACAACAAACAAAAGTAAAACTTTCTAAAAACAAACAAAAACTAACATCTGTGCTCCTGTGCTGGCATCGCTGTGTTTACACAGTTTGGTCCCCTAGCTTGACACATCACACAAGATCACAATCAGAAAGGATCTGTCTCATCAACTGCATTTTGCTATTAAGCATTGAAAGCTCTGCCTCTAAATAATCAGTAATTGCATTCAAAATTCCACTTAATCAGTGCTTCACACCACAAATTACGATGCTTTACGGAAACTGGTTAAAAATGCCAACCAAAGATTTACAAAGAAAAACAAATGTAAGAACCCTTAAGGCATACAGTGCTTAGATAGTTTGCAGCTCACAGTTCATCTCCGTTCAGTGCCCCCTTTGTGGTTCTGTTCGATGCCAGTTTGTTCCCTATTGACCTGGGCCCATTTGGAGCCATTATAGTTGGCACTGCTGTTGGCGCTGCTGTTTGCACTGCTGTTGGCGCTGCTGTTGGCACTGGTATTGGC
The DNA here is from genome assembly GCF_026225935.1 of Boleophthalmus pectinirostris. Taxonomy (NCBI): domain Eukaryota; kingdom Metazoa; phylum Chordata; class Actinopteri; order Gobiiformes; family Gobiidae; genus Boleophthalmus; species Boleophthalmus pectinirostris. The sequence continues at coordinate 13,550,432 of NW_026571447.1, read as the reverse complement.
ACTGCTGTTGGCCCTGCGAATGATGAATCGAGGTCTTCCACGCAAAGAGTTTACCCGCCCTCTGCCTCTTGTGTCTGTCCACCTGCATTCGGCTTCACCTTCTCTATCATCATGCTGACGAGAAAAAACATAATTAGGTAAACACAGCAGTTAAATGTGTGTTCTGATATTATCTGTTCAGAGAAGATATGCGCTCTTACTAAATAATATTTCTTGCTTTTAGGTGTGTACTCTGGGTCCCAGTCATCATGTTTTGCTGAATTTGTTGAAGTCGAATTACACCGAGAACTGCCTCTGTTCCAGCTTCGTCCACGGATTTGAATGTGCTGTTGTGGCAATTTTGCATTAGAATTTCAAAGAGAGAAACATTTAACATTAAAACTTTAAAATTAAAACATTTTAAAATTTTACATTTAAAAAGACCAGTGATTTACTTACAAATGCTTCATATGACCTGGCACATAAGGTTTCTTTTGCATCTGGTTTGACTCTATTTGACTCCTGTTCAGACTTCACAGAGGACGTATTATCTTGTTTTTTCTCAGAGGATGATGATGATGAAGATGAAGAAGAACTAGAAGAACGAGAGCGAGTTTTCTTGCTTTTTGTTGGGGGAAAAAAAGCTCATGTTTAAATACAGCTGACTGCTGATAATGAAATATGAATCTATTATCAGTGTACATACAGGGATTTCTTTAGGCACTTGGAAAACATTACAGTAGTCTTTCCCGTACTAGATTCAGGACGATCCACATTTTGCACATCTGGATCATGGTGATGATGATTATTGCGTTGTTCAATATCCCCACGAAGGTCCAGTGGGTCTCCTTTACTTTTCTCTTCAATCTCCTGAGCAGGTTAGAATAGAACACATAGTGGATAGACTTTGGGGTGCAGATGTACTCAGAGGGTCATCTGACATGCACTTCACTAAACCCTATCTCCACTTGCAGAAGCACACAACACATGCTCTTGACTTATTTTGTATTTTGACAGTCCAAAGTCTGGCAATAGAAAAGTTGTCTGTTTATTTAGGGTAAAACATACTTACAGACTTTTGCTTAGATTCCTTTGAACTGCAAGGGCACAGCAGCTTCCTTACTTTAGCCTGGATCAGGCATTTGCCACTTTTAATCAAACCCACATGTTGTGGTGACAGGTAACAAACAACAGCCAAGCAGCCTTATTTTGTCTTTGTGAATGTAGCATTCACAGCCCTCTGCCTTTAGCCTTAAGGGAGTGCAGCCTCAGGCTGGAGGTGGGCTCATGTTATGGTCGTCTGTTTTTCACACTCATTTCACACTGAAATGTTTTCAGTCACCTTGTAAGTGCCGCCTTCTGCTCTTTTGATCGCCTCAAAAATCTGACAGTGTTTCCTGAATGCACTCGGTGAAACCTCAAGTCTCCTGTAACAGAATGAAACATTGTGATGTTAATAGCTTTTTGTATTGACAATTTATCAGTTTTCCCATCACCCTCATAAAGATTCTATCATGAGGGGGGTAGAGCTATTTTCTGCAAAACCTCATTCACTCTGTTGTGTCCATCTCTGTCACATCTATCAAATCAAAAATAAAAAAGTTACTATTGTAGTCACAGCTGCCTTGGTGATTACTGAGGCAAGGCTGCCAATCCATGGCTGTCGACACCTCTGACCTCAAGTTATTACTCACACCACATTCATACATAGGCGAGGTAAGTGAAATCTTACCTATGACACAACAACAGTCTGCACTGGTCAGATCAGGGTCCAAACAGCCCACCTTTATGCAGGTGGACAAACAGTCTAACTACTGAGTTCAAGCTCTGCTCATGAGTAGATCAGCATCGGCATCATGGCCGATTGTTTAGAATCCAGAGGAACCGATGGCCAGTGGCCTCTGCCAATATTTTTGGGCCGATAAGTAGGGTCAATTTTGGTCATTTTCCCCAAATTAGAATCCTCATCCGTGTCATCCTCATCCTGTGTAGAGTTCAGTGTGGACACATTTTTGCAGTACCCTCTTTAGAATTAACTGTTCAAACACAGCTTTATATTTTTCATGCATATTTAAGCTGCTGGTGGGCCAAACAATATGTTGGTCTCTGCTGGAGATTTAAGGCTAATAGCAATACACTAAAAAATGAAAATATTGGTCCAATATATAGGTCTATCTCCTCTCATGAGCCACTGCTGTCCCATTTTAAGGGGTTTTTGAACAAAAAAATGCAAACCCCAAGAAAACTGAAAGGACTGGTGCTTTAAGTAGGTGAGACAGAAAAATACTCAAAGCCTTCAGAGGTGAAGTAGAAGCTATTGCACACTGAAATAGAGTAAAACAATAAAGCCACAGTACCTGTGTATTTCTGGACTTTTTCTTGGTTTTATCATTTCCCTCTCTGCAGCTTGTCTTTGGTACATGGTGAACCTCTCATTTAGCGTGAGTCCAGATGAGGTAAAGTGCTGAGCTGTGCAGGAAAATGAAAAGAAACTTGCCTTTAAATAGTCTGTCACTTTCCACTCATCTGTGAATGCTGGCCTGTGTTTTTCTTGTTGTTGTGCTTTGTCTGATTCAACAGATCAGTAAATGTACCTGAAAACATTGCATATTCAGGCACATGTTTGTAGTAACAACTCAGGGAACTCAGTAGTAGGTCTTACCTTTTATATGATGAACAATGGTGACAATGTGTTGGGCAAACAGCTCAGAGGAACTTCTCTGTACCTGCGCAGCCTGAACATGCTGAAAGATGGAGCGAAACTCTGTGTCTTTTTTGGACGACTGCACAAGATCCTGAGACAACTGCCGCTCTTTTGCTAAAATATCAGAGGAACTGAAACGAGAGGAAATGCATGATATATATGACATTAATATAAATATAAAATAAATGTCAGTATATTTACCACATGAGACTATCAGACGGGAAATCCAGCCTAACATTAAATGTAGCCTCCTTTTTTCGTGGCAAAACCTTAAGGTTCTCTTCAGTGGGCGTGGACATGTCTCTGCTCCTCTTTTGTGGAGTTATAGGAAAGGGCACAAGAGATGTTTTAGCCATGGTTCTGCCTTTACAGCCTCTTTCAGGAGAAGAATCTTCAGAAAAGTGAAAAGGCTCTCTTTTTGCAAATGCAGAAGTAAAAATGGCACGTTTCTCCTGATTTTGTCTGACACCTGGGTCGTCATTCGCAGTGTCAGGGCCACTGTTGGCAGCACAGGCTGCATTCTGCAGTTTGCTCTCAGACAGCTGTTGGACTGTGTTAGTCTCAGAGAACTCATTTTCAGTGATCCACTCATTCAGAAAAGGCTCTGTATGAGATCTGATCATTTTGTCATCTCCGCCATCCCCATTAAGAACTGGGGAAGCCTTCATAATATTATTTAAGGGCATTGCACCACTGTTGTCCTCCTTTTGATTTCCGGGCCTCAAGTCACTCTTAGTGGGAGACTCTTTTCCATTTACTTTTGATTCTTTCATATCAACAGTGCTGTCTGAGCCGTTCTGCCATCCTTTAGAATTCTTACTTTGCTCTTCCAAAAATCTAAACAATAGCAAGAGAGAATATTAGAGCACATAAATTATTCATACATACAATTCCCAAAAAAAAATAAAGTAAACATTTTTAAGTAACTTGTTGTGAGATTTTAGTAACAACTTTTAGAAACAATTTAATTTTACAATGTCAAAGTGAAAAAAATAAATGTAAATCAAGTACATGTGCCTTACTTTCTAAATGCAACAGAGAGTGCTGCTTTATCTCCATCCAAGTATTCCTCTGAAGAGAAGATGTCAAAGCTGGAGAGCATAGGGTTTAGACAGTCTGAGGAAGTCTTTGTTATTGGTGCATTACACATATTCTTCCAGAAGAGGGTGCCATTGCTCATGGTATTGGTAGTAGTCTGGGTGCTTAGTGCAGAACTACCTCCAGAGGTTGAAGAAAGATTAACTCTCTTTGGGCTGCTAACTTCTTTTAAAGGGATCCAGTTTCCATGATTCTTTTCATCTGTATTTTTTTCTACAGTAAGTGCTCCAGCCAGATCCACTGCCTCACCATTTCTCTCTCGAACAGGATTTTGTCCAGAGGGTTCTTCCTGCACCTGTTTGGAGTTTTTGTTTGCAGACGGTGCAGGTGTGCATTTAGGTGAGGAGTGTGATGAGGAGAGGGAGTGCTGTGAGTGTCTGGACACAGGTGAGCACGATCGGTCTGAGCAGTGGGGCTGACCATGACCAGGGCTCCTTGAACTGACCGGGCCATTGTGGAACTGCCCCCGTGAGTTTTTGTGTGGCTGTTTCTTGTAGTTTTTCCAGTTGTTACGGTTGTTGTTGTTGTTGTTGTTGTTGTAGCCTCCACCACCACGCTGATAGCGTCCACGCTGGAAGTATCCTCGCCCACGACCTCGCCCCCTGAAGTTATATGGTCGCCTGAAGCCCCCACGGTGGTGGTAGCCCCGACTCTCACGGCTGTTCTGGTATGAACGGGGGTACTTCTTGTCCCGGTTATGTGAAGGAGATCTGGACCGAGACCTAGATCTTGACCTAGACCGAGAACTGAAAAAAGATAAATTCATTTTAAAATGCATAATATAGCTTTAAGTCATCCTCTCCATGCATTCTGTTTGAAGCATTTTACAAATCAGTCCACATGGTGGCGCCCGTCAGCTTTTAAAAATTATACTAGTGTTGACAGTCTCACAGTATTTATTTTCCATACTTTGCTCTGTTCTTCTTCCTCCACACAAAAAGCAGACGTCTTTTATTTAGTCAAAGCAACACACTGAAAATGATGTGGTAAATATTTCAGAAATATTATATTCATAGAACTTTTCATATTAAAAAGTAATAAAATGTTAGAAATGGCTTGAAAATATGGCATTGTTTCTAATGACATATCATTACAGCTGTTTTAAGTATGCAAGCATACAAAGCATAATGAACATGCCATGTACAAAACACATGCAACACGCAAATGCACATGCACAGTATCTAAACAGCATTAAAAGTAACTCACCACTTGTGTTTTTTCATTGGAATAGTGTAAGTAGAAAGGGCAGTGCTCAGAGCAGCACCGCACACTGAGTTTGAAAACTATAGACTGTCTCTGCTGTGAGCAGCGTTACCGAAGCCCACAGTCACATGGAACATTTAGAAGGAAAAAAAAACTCCCTCTCTCTCTTTGACCCTGTGTTTGCCAGTTAGATAGACTGGTCAGTCTTTTGGTTACTGGAATGTAGTATGTTTTTGTCTAATAAACTTTAACTTATCTGTGTATTAAAAAAAAGCTTATACCCTTACTCATAACTTAAGTTATGTTATTACCTTTTTAATTCAGTGAACTAATCATTTTTGAAGATAGCTATTAGTTTATCCCCAAATTATGTTTCATCCTCACTTAAAAATCATTTTTCAAGTCTCAATCATTCTATGAGTTATAAATGGGGGTAAATCCAAACATACATACCTGTAGCGGTGCTTCCTGGAGCGTGATCGTGAGGGGCTGCTGGAGTAAGTGGACCTGGATCTGGAGCGGGATCGAGATCGGCTCCGAGACCTTGAGGCAGATTTAGTGGATCTGGACATCTCTGCAGCTGCACTTTAACTGTGGTACAAAAGAGAGGGGGCAACATCACAACATGGTACCAAGGCATGTGACAAACTGGTGTGTTACAAAGTCTTAATCTAAAAATACTCTTATATACTCTTTTTGCTAACCTTTTTCACTATACCACAGTTTCTTTGTAACTAAGAGTGGTACAAGAGAAAACAGAAATTGCAGTCTCTGAGACTTAAATACTGAACAGTATGGTAAGTAAGTGAGCAGCTTATTTTCTTATTTTCTCGTCTTATCACAGGGTGGTCCCAGTCTGCCCTCCTGCCACTGTTTTGGAGAACTGAAAGAGGAGTGTTTTTCCACCCCATATTGTTATTGTGCTCTCTGAACTTCCTTTTCAAACTTTAACTTTGGCACGCTGTATTTTTTGGCTCAAAGAGAATAATTTCCTGAAAGACTATCCTCGATAGAAGGCAAATTTGGTCTACTGCAAACACAGCAACAATGGCATGGATGTTAATCTTGGAAATATATGCAAACTGCATTGCTACTGGCTCATCCCCACTTAGCCAAAGTCCTATCACGGTGACCATAGTTCAATAGAAAAACGATGCTGAGATCAATTCCAAAATATGCATAAAAATATGCACTGTAAGAAAAAAAGCATCCACATATATTCAGTGGTGGATGAAGAACTCAATTTTGTTACTTACTTAAGTACAGATACAGAGGCAAAAGATTACCCAAGTAAGTAATTAAAAGCATCACATGAAAACATTTACTTAAGTAAAAGTGCCTGTGTAAAAATTTACTTTATGAGTAGCATTTTGCTGAGATTATTAGAACAATTAAAGCATTTTTTTAATTGTAGCTGTTTGTATGTATTTGTGTATTTGGTTTGCTTAAAATTGAGACATTAACTCAAATTAAATGTGCATAAGTCTCAGCCATTTCAGCATGTCTCAAACCATAAAGAAAAGTACTTTTCACTTTTACAAAAAAGTAAAAAGTATGCACTTTAATAGGTACTTAATTAAAGTACAGATACCTAAAAACTGTACTTAAGTATTCTACTTTTACTTTTATACTTTGTTACCTTCCACCACTGCATATATCCAGGAGTTCTGCTCACACGAGTCACGTTCAAATGCAAAAGACGGTTGATTAGTAGTGCTGTTGGAACTTCAAATGGCAGCTGCGTAATCCCCATCACCTGTTTATTCCATGTTGAAGCAAAGGCTCTGATCAACAATGGACTGGCAACCTGATACAGAGCTGTGAGAGAAGCCAGCCTCAATCAGAAGTCCTGTCATTAGGACTGGAATACCACAGTGGCAGCTGGGACCACAATCGCTATCTATATGTGCTCCAGAGGGACTCCCATCCCTGTTCCACAAAGCAACTGGCACTGGCACAATGTGCACTTATTGAAATGCTCCAGTCCTGTTTGGTTTTCCACCAAGACACTTTTCATGCCACTGTAGTTAATGGATAGCAACATGGGGGCAGCCTGGTTTCACACATGATAAATGTAGCTTCCTTTGTTTGGTGAGAAGATGAGTCAGACAGCTGGATTCCAAAAAACAGAGAGGCAACTTCAGTCACTGAAATACGCCATCCCGCACTTTTATTTAACTGAAGCAAATGCACCAACTTTCACACCTCAACATCGTTTTTATCAATGCAAGTAGTTTTGGGCGTTATAAAGGTCTTACAAGGAGTGGACTGGCAACGATATTTAAATCCTAGTTTTGGTCATTCATAGTTTTTATTTCAATCTCATTTTTCTTGTCAAAACAAATGAATGTGGCTTTCAATTAGGGATGGGCATGATTAATCGATTAATCAATAATTGATCATTAAGAATTTCATCGATTACGTTAATTTTAATCGACAAACCGAATGTAGGTTGCTGTGAGTAGTGTGACCAAACAGGGGTCCGTACATGTGTCTCTCTGCATCAGAAGGAGCGAGCAAACACAAACATTCGGTCAGTCTGCAATGTACCGAAGCACAAATGTGTATGTAACGATGATTTGCACAAGAAATTCCACGCTTTCCGTTGCGTTCGGGACAAGTGAGTCCGTGTGCACAGTGAACAAAGCAGCACATATGTTTCGGTGTCCAGTGGGAAAAAGCTTCACCAGGTGAGAGTCGCGCAATGTCGATGACGAGTCCCCACCTCCCACGCCCCGTACGGTGTCCTGGTTTTGACAAACGCAAATCTGGTCACACTAACCTGTATTCACCTGAGTCATGTCTTTTAATCCGACAGAAACTGACCGCATCAGCGACACAAGAGCTGTAGTTTTATTTTCGCTGAGTTTATGCAAATTAGCGATGCGGTTTTAAGTTTCGTTTTTGTGAGAGTTGCGCTAAACTGAATTAAACACATTATATAATCTAAAACGTATTGATGTGGCTCTTGAGTCGTTACGGTTTATATGTCGTAAAGTTGAATTTATTTATGCAGATTAGTAGTGCAGATAGTAATAATAATGATGATCATTTTAATATAAAAACGTTAATGATTAATCGATAATCGATCGTTAATTCTTCCGACGATCGATTAAGAAAATAGGCGTTTTGATTTGAAATAATTGGATTCACTCTAAATTAATTACAGCTCTTCTTTGCAGAGAGAAAACCTCCCAGCACACTTCCAAACCCTCTCTCCATCACAAAAGAGAACGGAAGATGAAGCTTCATTTCATCTCAGGGGTTGATTTTTTGATGATGAGCACTTTAGTAATATTAACATTTCAAACTTGACTTTGATCCTGAGGAGTCAACTCAAAACTCTCTTAAATAAATGAAAAGAGTTCACACTTATAAATAAGAACTCTGTATCCTTTATCATATCTTTAACTATATCATACAATATAATTTAAGAGATAGTTTCCATTACCATGATGGCATTTAAATTATTATTTTTTTGGTTATACAGTCTGACTCATTTAAAAGTAAAATGAAGATTGGGAACTCAGTGTGATACCATCTACTGTAATAAATCAATATAGAACATATGAAATAAATAAGTTAAGTTATATAGTTGGCTCAATAAGCTTGTTTGTGTGAAGGCGTCACAGTGCCACAACATCTGAAATTATCTGATCTGATCATCTCTCGGATTACGAACAAAAGTTCTTTACACCTGTGTTCATTAAGGCAGCGTAACTTGTAAACATGGGCTATTACGATTCATATCGTACCATACGAGTTCAAAGACTTACTGAGCAAAATGTTTAGGATACATCATCTCATTAGGGGCTGATGAAGGTGAGTTTATAGCGAAATAAAGATAATTTCAACTTCTGAACAGAAAAATAAGAAGGTCTAAAGTTAGAGCGATATCGATTCAGTGGACAAAATGAATAAATAACAACTTACCGATGCACGTATCCCCTAGTTTTCCGCCTTCACATCAAGTGACACGTCAACCCTTCAATAAAATCCCGATTCTTCCAAAAGCCAGAGTGTTGTGCCCGGCTTCTGTCAACTGTGCGGAGTTTGTGCGAGTGCAGCGTGTGAGCGCGCGGCGCGCAGAGGGGGTGTGTCCGCACGCTCCTGCGGGCTGCGCGTGCGCTTCCGCTTTCCATTTCTGAAACGAGAATTGTTGAAAACACCTTTCGCGCTGTGAACAACAACCTGACCGACAGCACGCTTCTAAATGTGTTTTTACCACCACACTGACTCGGCATTTGCTTGTGTGTGATTACAAAATGGTTAAATATCCAAAATTATTACCCTAAATGTATTTTTCTTGTTCTAAATGGTGTAGAAAGATAACCTGGCGAGAAAGTCATTCTAACGAAAATGATTTTAGGTGTAGATTTGTTTTGATGACAACACATGGACGTGCCATTGAAAGCATTCTTTATGATAAACACTGAACAGATGTTGGTTTTGATTCTGTTGTGATGCTGAATCAACGTTAAGTCAACTCATATCAAACATTAGAACATAGAACATTGATTCAACTAAATGAATTTACATTGAATCAACATCTATGCTGTATTTCTAAAGGTCCTTTTCAATTTTCAACCTTACCTTTAAAGTGAACCTTTAAAGGGTCCATATTAGGCTATTTTCTGCTCCATGTTATAATGTTTTTTCCTCATCACAAACATACCTGGAGTTGTGTTTTGTTTCATTCACATTTTTAACACCCCTGATTACAGTGACACTTTTACATCCAGTTCCTGGATTATAATTGTATATAATTGTATAGTAATGATGTCTTTCCCCAGAGAGTGAGGATCTTTCCCTACTTGTGTTTTAATGTTGTGCTCCAGAAGGCATACCCCATACAACCCCCTTGTAGGTAACACAGGAAATTCTCTGCTGTGTTTTTTTTTTTTTTTTTTTTTTTTATGATCCATACACCTTCACTAGAATCTTTTGGGTCATTTCAGCCATGGATTTGCCAATTTCTACAGAACAAAGGGTAAATGGTAGCTCTTAACTTGAAAACTACCACCACATAACCTCACAAGGTGGAACAGAGCATTTTGAGATTTTGAAATGTAGATGAACTAATAATAAAGAGATACTCAAAACATGTGAATGAAACAAAACAGAACTCCAGGTGTTTTTGAAGAGGTAACATAACATGGCTTAAAGCTCACAAGAGTCAGCTTTGCATAATATATTACTTTTAAGATAAGAAGGCACAAAAACAGAAATAAAAAAGCATAGTGATCTATTATGGGATGTTCTGTTCCTTCTGTAGTGTATTCCAGATTTTCATTAATCCTGAGAACAGCCCCACTGCCACTCCCACATGACATAGGAGACTAGAGAGAGTCTACTGCAAATAACTTAAACTTAAAAAAAATATATACTTGGAGAGCAATTAGTATTAAACTATAAAATAGGCAGAACATTATTTTACATTTTGTTCAAAGTAAACCATAATGTTGATTAAAAACTGCTTTGTATAGAATAGAATCAGGTTCATTTACTTCCTGTTTAAACTGCAGAACTGCCTCCCTATAGTGGAAATGCCAGCTAGCAGCAGCTTTTCATGTGTAACATTTTATGACTCCAAGTCTAAATGGTTTGTACTAACACATGCAAAAGGTGAAGTGGGCGGGGATAGGGGGTAGGTGAACAGGAAAAGCTTTTGAGCCTCAAATTAACAATTTGACAATGCAGCATTACTCAAATATAAATGAATTAATCAAAACAACTCTGAATAATCAAAGTGTACTTTATCCAATTTGATCCCTCATAAGTTTTTTTTTGTGTGTGTCCATACTCATAATCTATAGTTTTGTTGTTCTGCTGTACTTTGGTTCTTATATATTTTACATTTTTGCCTTGGTGGAAGAAGTACTCACTTTTGTTACTTAAGTAAAAGTACAGATACTGGAGCAAAAAATAAAAATAAAATAAAAAACTCAAGTAAAAGTAAAAGTACTACATGAAAAAAATCTAAAATACAAGTACATAAATACAAGTAGTAAAGTACCTTATTAAACTTGTACTTAAAGAGTAAAACGCAAAGAATTTTATTTTGAGTCCTTATAAGGCTTCATCCAAATTTACTGATTTATACAGATTTGTGCTGAATTTTGGGTGATAGAATTCTGAGTAGATAGAGTTAGAATAGAATATTTTTTTCCTAGCTCTTGTTGTTTGTATATTTGTGTTTGCTGAAACTAGACATGTGTTCAAATTACCACCCTATCCTGCAGGTCTCTGCAGGTGTCAGACAATAATACTAAAAAAAAAAAAATTACTTATTATTCCAATAAAAAAATATAGTGGAGTAGAAAGTTTAGATACCTGCTCTCAAATGTAGTGAAGTAAGTGTAAAAAGTATCCACTTACAGATATCTAAATTTTATACTTAAACGTGCACTATATCACTGCTCTGCCTGGAATATATTTATGAAGTATTTTAAACAGCTCTACCTTACATTTATTCAATTACAGGTGGTTTTAAAGCTCAAAAATACCTAGAAAAACAGGCTTTCTGACTGAGCGGGGTCGCCCCACCACAGATCTGACCTGTAACTTGGCCTGGTTTGGTCTCCATGATGATAGTAAGGTTTAATACCATACTGTGGAAAATTCCAGGCAAAGCAATAACATCTCCATGGAGAAAAGCTTTTGACGGACCCTCTGCCAGAAAAGTTCCACCATGCACCTTTAAGTACAGAACTTTATTATTTTTACTTTGTTAAGTTCCATTACTCATTTCAGCTACTTGTTTAGTGATCTTTGTCATATTTTAGGGCACATACTGTTACAAAAATGTTATGTTTAAATGTAGTTTCACCTGAGTTTAAACTGAAATCCTTTGCTGTCCTCACTTTTCTTAACCTTGGCTCTTGTTCCTCTTGTTTCCTCAGAGCTGAAGATGGCTCTTTGTTAGCGCCTGCATTATGACCCCTTGGCCCATTCCCATCCATCTCTTTGGCCCATTAGCCCAGTTTATACCGGCACCACCCAGAGACACCAGAGCGGTTATTTTGGGCCATCCCTCTGACACTTTCTCTCAGGGCACTGGATAAAAGACTTAGCCCCATGTCCTGCCCAGTGCCCACCTGTTGGAGTCATATCTCACCACTGGCAGATCTGATCATCATCACTGAGCCTTGAATTTGAAATTGCGTGTAGCTTTTAGCCTATATTTGCTATTGGTACTGATAGGCCTATTACTATAATTACTATATTGACTTATGATTCAATATATGAAAGATGAAATGATATTTTTAGGGGTCAGTATTTATCATGTGTACATTTTCTTTGCACTACTGGATATGTATTTTGTTATTTTTTGGCTATACGATAAGATTTGAGAACTTCTACGACTCATTACAGAAGCAAACTAGGTACTAAGGGGTAGATCTAGAATAGTTTTTGTGGTTTAAAGGTGCATCATGTAACTTTTCTGGTGGAGCGTCTGTCAAATGTTTTTCTCTATGGAAATGTTCTTGCTTTGTCTGGAATGTTTCATGCTATAGTATTAAACCTCTATCTTCAAGGAGACATACCAGACCGAGATACAGGTGTTAAGGCCAGATCTGTGGAGAGGCAACCCCACTCACAGTCACAGAATGTTTGTTTTTCTAGGTATTTTTGAGCTATAAAACCACCTATAACTAAATAAAAGTAAGGTAGAGCAGTTTAATGTCATACTGTGGAACATTCCAAGCAGAGTAGTGATATATCATAGAAGCAAACAGGTGACGGACACCCAACCAAAAAGTTACACAGTGCACCTTTAAATTTGCTCTTGGGTTATTATATCAGCGGAATTAGTTTCAGTATTATCGTTTATCGTCTATATTTGCTTTAGCAATATATCACACTTCAAAATGTGTTATCATGACAGGCCTATAGGCATTGACTTATTTCCGTTGGTGTTTTTGATTCAATTCGAACCATTTGCACAGTAATGTAAGCCATGTGCTGGTTAGCTCATGAGAAGAGCTCCTTTTGTCTTTCAGCCGGGATCATTGTGCAATAAATTTTGGAAAGTGGAGAAAATTCTGGTTTTATAATGGCCATAATCAAGCTAGCAGCTAGCATTATGGGTTTGGGATAGAAAGTAAAATATGTAATCTGTGAAGTAAATTACAAACAAATGTTTTTGCAGTTCAAAAAAATATTAATCCAATTAAAAAAATATGTCATAAATGTAGTTAAAGGTGCATTGTGTAATTTTTCGGCAGATGGTCCATCAAATGCTTTTCTTCATGGAAATACTATAGCTTTGTCTGGAAAGTTTCACAGTGTGGTATTAAAAATCTCTATCTTCATGGAGACTAAACCAGACCAAGTTACAGGCTAAATCTGTGGAGAGGCAACACCCACAGTCAAAATGCCTGTATTTCTAGGTATTTTGAGCTATAAAAGCACCTGTAATTGAATAAACATAAGGTAGAGCTGTTTAAAGTCATACTGTGGGACATTCCAGGCACAGCAATGACATATCCATAGAAACAAACAGGTGACAGAACCCTAACCAAAAATGTACACAGTGCACCTTTACGATATTACTGGAAATGTACTAATGTCTTGTCACATCATGATTTTCATGTCAAGCAAATGCAAATTAGATTTAAATCTCCCCGTCACGTGTTTTTGTCCATAGCCACTAGTTATTTTAATAGTTGAACACATGTTGAGTGTGCTTTTAGACAGTTCCATGACCTTATTATCACCTTCTCCACAGTTGGAATTCTGACTAATCATCTTATTAGCAATAGGAAAAAGGCAGGATTATAAGGGTTTATTTGTAGATTTGGCAATTAGCAAGTTCTTTTAAGACAGCCATACAAATACAGACTAATTATGCAGTCAATACTGAAATGATTAATTACAATTATTTATGAAACTGAATCTTTGATTTTTACTACTGCTACTGTAAGTATGAAATTGTGATTCTTGTCAAATGTACTTTCCCACCAGTATTTCACAAATTGTAGTGATTTAGTAAAATTTTTATTCATAATTATGTGTTTATAAAGCCATCCTTTTTTGACCTGTGTTAAGAAGAGATTGGCCTGTCACACTTCTTTCTCAAGTGATCACTTTTCCCAGCAGGGCATCTTATTTCAACTAAGTTTGGTTCTTAATCCACCGCTTAGAGCGTGTGCCAACAGCCAAGACCTAAATAGACTTGCATGATGATAAAAGAGGACATTGCCCCCTCCATGCTGGACATACTCTGCATCTACTGATCCATATGCTCCACCAAAACTATAACTGTAAATCAGGTTTCTATGTAAATGAATGGACTATTACCTTAGGGACTAAAAGTTTTAACCAAATATAGCTACCAAACTGGTACTGGTATGGGTAAAGGCTTGCATTTTTACAATATTATGCTGTTTTTGAGTTAGAGTAATTTCTATCTGCACTCAACAAGAAACAAGTGAACTGCTGATTATAGGCAATAGTTGACAAAAAAGTGACCAAACAGACATCTAGGGTCACACAGCACCTCTTGTGGCATCTTGTGACTCCTCCACGGACTGAGAACCTGATCCTGCATTGGACTGGCCTGTGCTGCCTCACAGCTTCTCAGGTTGGACTTGCTGGATATTCTTTCAGAGAGATAGTGGTGGATCTAAGATGGACGTGCTGAGGGAGCTGTAAGTGTCTGTGGTGACTATACCAACATTATCTTCATGTATGAAAACCTTTACCAGGTGTTGCATTCAGCTGATGGTGCAGTGTGAATGTCTATTGACACTTTGGACACTGCACCACAATTGCAGCATGTTAGTTCAAGAACAGCTACTATTTAATTTTAATTATGATCACTATTTTTCGATTTGGTCTGACCTGAATTACACTGATACTGTTACATTCAGTTCCTGGATTACAGTTGTATATAGTTGTATAGCAGCGTTGTCTTGAGGCAGTTTTGAAGCAGAGTAGTAGTTTACACTCATGTTGTTCTCATAAACATTTGACACTAACATGATCTGATGTGACATGTGAATGTGACATTCACCAGGGTGGGCCTGGTGTGAGAAACACATTTTAGCATCACCACAGCTGCGCTGGTCTCAGAGGAGTGTCTCACATGAGGTGTGTCACAGGTCAGACAGGGTCGAGCAGGATCTTTATGAAGGCAAGTCCACTGGACACAGCTCAGTCCATCCAGAGTGCTTGATGATTGGTTACAACAGTAAAAAATTTGCTGATGACAAGCTGATGTCTTAACAGTTGCAGTAAACAGGCCAGTTTTGTAGTGAGTAAAGATGCACCTGATGGTCTTACTGTGTGGTTGAACAAAGATGTGTTCCACACTTGTGTGTGAAATTAGTGACAGTGCAAATGCTCCAGCCTTTGATAGCTGATCCCCTGAGCTGTCAGTCAGTGTCCAGGCCTGTCAGCGGTCTCGCTTACAGTTAGCGTTCCAGTGGATGTCCGGAAACCTTAGCTCACAACCAGCAGAGATCCAACAGCGAGGTGACCCATACTGTCATAAATGTGCGCGTGGTGTTGTCACCTGAGAGGAGCTGGGTTTGGCCTTTGTCTGGTGTGTTTTTAGTGTCTTAAAGCTGACGAAGGCAGTATTCAAAAAAGAAGTGCCAATTCATCCTTTGGGGTGATGTAAAGTTTAAGTTTCCATAAAAGTTCATCCAGTCCTTTTAAATAAATCATTTTATCCTGACCCTATCCCCTTCACTTGAAGCCTTGGCATCACATAAATTACACTTGTTGATGTTTTTTTTGTTTTTTTTCTGTTGGCATTTATGGGTCTGAAGTTCTCAAAAGGCCTCTCATAGCTCTAATTTAATTATAGCACTAAATGAATGGCAGATTTAATGACACAGAGTAGGGTCACAGTGAAGGAGGACATCAATATTTACAGCACAAAACGCAATGCTTATGTGTGTATGTTTGTTCTTGTAATATAACATGTTGACATAATTGGAACAAAAGCAGTAAATTCCATGCAATAAAAGAAAATGCTCAGGAAGTGGAGGGTAAGGCAGGAATTCTTTTGGAACACCACAATGAGTCACTTTGGTATAAAGAAAAACACTCAGCTACTGGCAGCCCCATTTCAGAAGCACTATTTCACTTTAAACAGACTTGTGTCCATATGCCAATGCGTTTTACTCACACTTTTACAAAACTACTGACTCCACATTTTAATTTGGGGGGAGGAGATTTTAAAGGTTCTGTATAAAAAAAGGTGGATTCTTGTGAGCTTTAAGACATTTTATAAGGCTGTTATCTCCTCACAAACCTGGAGTTGTGTTTTGTTTCATTCACACGTTTGAGTAATCATGGTTTATTAGTCTGTCTACATCTCCAAAGTTCAAAATGCTCTGCTCCAGCTTGTGATGTCATGAAGTGGGAGTTTTCAAGTTAACAGCTATACCTTTACCTTTAGCTGAGTAGAGATGAGCAATTTCAGGGCTGATCCCAATGTTTCTAGTGAAAGTGTAGGGAGTTTAAAAACACAATGGAGCTCTTTCTGTATCACCACATGGCATCTCAAAGTGGAATAGAGTGTTTTCTGTTTAAGGGAAGAACTCAGAAATGTGTGTTTGTGTGTTAAATGTGTGAATGTAGCAAAAGACAGCTCCAGGTATTTTTTGAACATCATTATAACACATGGACAAAATAACATAGGCATAGACAAAATAATGTAAAATGGGCTCTTTAAGTAAATTTGATTTACTTAATTTAGTTTGTGTGACTGCTCTGAAGTGCTAGTAGGACTTGTTTGAGTGACCTTTGTCAACAGGAAATGATGGAGATGATGGAGAACACCTCATCATAAACACAAGTCAATGAAGCTCTGTGGACCTTCATGTGTTTACCAGCTTACCTAATAACATAGCTCAGTTTGCTCTCAGTTTTTTCCATTTATTCTGGAGTGTGATGTGGTTTTTAAGTGAAATGGCTAGACTTAATACTTGAATAATGTTGCTCCTAAACCACATGTTTTGACATTTTATACTTTACCCAGAACTCATCAGACAAACATATAATACATCTGTATCTGTATGTATAATGTAGAATACATGGGTCTCTGTATCTTCTTCATTGGCAGGTTCACAAAGGTAAACAAGCATCACATAAAACTTATCACTGAACAACTGGAGAAGGTAAACTCTGTAGTTTCAGGTGGATATTTATAAATGCATTTATATTTTTTTAAATAATCTTTTTGAAACTAAGCCCAGTTATATTATTCAGTTTTACTTATTATGCTCTGTAGAAAAAAGGGCAAATAAATGGGAGCAATGATGGCCTTCGGTGACTAATACACTGTGTATTAAAGAAAGTTCTTTTTTCAGTTTTTACATGAAATAAATCTTGTCTAAAATTAGGCCTACAGCTTGGATGCTGCTGACAGGTCCTCACCTGGTAAACTGTAATGTTGTTGTATCCATCAGAGATGTGGAGAACACAGAGCTCACTCTGGTCCTTTTCCTGGAACTGCTCCCAACAAGCCCAACGTGCCAGAAGCATCTGGCTTTGATTCTTTCCCACTGTTACTTAACTGAAGAAAATCCCAGACTCACTACTGCTGCTCTAACTATACGACAAAACCTTATTTGTGCTTATTTGTACTGTTATAAAGTTTACTTTGGTACATTTGCGGAAAATCCTGTTAAGCATGTCTTCATGCATGAGAAGGAACTTACTTAGTTCCTTAAAAACATATTTAACATATTCAAATAACATACAGTTCATGAAATACAAATGCTATCAGATTAATCCTGCGGCATTACTGCATGGCTACCACATCTGAAGTGTGCACTGAGGTTAGCATGCTACTGAATATTAAGTATTATGTTGAGCAGTTCCAATGGTGCTAAAATCTAAAGTCAGACTCCAAGTTTCCTCAGCATGGGTCGGGTCTGGAGCTTTATTTATGCAGTAGTCATTGTAGCATAAAATGAGTACTCATGTTTCACTGCACCATGTTTGAATGTACACTATGCACAGCAGATGTGTTTATAGCATAATTACATCCACTCTATGTGCTGCCCGTCTGATCTGTATGTCTGCACATACAGTGTGCAGACATACAGTGACATACAGTGTACAGAAAGAAGAACTCCTTAAACAGGGACATTCCAATCAGTACTGTTGAAATACTTGGCACCCTGTATAAATAATCATATTAAAGCATATGTTAAGGGAAGGAATAAAATTTTCTATTATATTTTGATGTCTTTTTCCTAAGGGTGCTTAACAAGATGTAAAAAGAAAACGGAATAACTTTAAATATAGTTTTGATGTTATCTTATTTAAGTAGATAAATGTAGTTTCTTTCACATAAAATAAAAGCAGAAATTGAAGTGAATTTAAAGTGGCAAGCATGAAGTGTCCATTAAAAGTAGATTGAGGTGGGAGTGACACATTATTACTCAAAAATATATAAATAGAAATAGGGAACATGTCTGCTCACTTTTTATTCTTCTGCCGTTGCCATGTGTGAGAAAATTTTCCAGCCCTTTCCACTTCCGAAAAGCAACACAGCAGTGAGCAACTGTTGATTGGATGGCAATGTTAGACTGTGAAAGGGACCAGCTCCTTCAGAAGCTTATTACAGATTTGTCTACTAGGTCATTGCCCGGGGAAACAGTCTGAATAGAAGAACTTACTGTACTCAGTTGGTTGGACTTTCAGAGCTGCATTTGTGGCTTTTGGTACTTCTCCAAGACTCCATTCAAAGTGGTATTTCCCTTCCTCTTTTCTGTGTCTAATGTTCGCCACAGACATATGCACTGTTTACATCCCAACATAATGTAAAGAACAGAAGTGTGTCAAAACTGTTCCAAAACACTCCAACTGTCCCTGAGGACCCTTTTTTTAACAGTAAAACATTCACAGACGCTCAACTCAGACTGGGACTGGCTGTACTAAAGTAAAAGTACAATACTTATATACAATTTTAAGTTATCTGGACTTTACTTCAGTACATTTTAAAGGGGATACTTTCTACTTTTACTTCACTACATTTGAGTGCATGTATTTGTACCTTCTACTCCACTACATTTTTGATCTGGATTGAAAAGCAAAAAGTACTTTTCTTTATCATGGCAGACCTGCTGAAATGGCTGAGACTTATTTTTTACCACATTTAATTTGAGTTAACTCCCAACTTTGAGCAAACCAAATCCACAAAAATATAAAAACAATTAAGAAATTGAATCACTTAAAATCAAACTAATTCTTTATCAAAATCACTGCATTTGATTTAATATTTCTAAAGACCTCTGCAAAATACTTTTACTTTTTACACTAAAAGTACATTTTTAACATACTGCAATAGTTTTTCTTAAAGGGCCCATATTATGCTATTTTCTGATCTATATTATAATGTTGTTTCCTCATCACAAACATACCTGGAGATGTGTTTTGTTTCATTCACACGTGTTTAACACACAAATATTTAGACTGTGTTCTTCCATCAAACAGAAAACACTTTGTTCTACTTGGTGATATCATGTGGTAATACAGGAAGCGCTCCACTGTGTTTTTAAACTCCTTTACTTTACATCTTCACTAGAATCATCTGCATGATTTCAGCCCTGGATTGGCCAATCTCTACTGAACTAAAGGTAAAAGGTAGTTAGTTAGTTAACTTGAAAACTACCACTTCATGACATCACAAGGTGGAACAGAGTATTTTGAGCTTGGGTGATGTAGATAGACTAATAATAAAGGATTACTCAGACATGTGAGAATGAAACAAAACACAGCTAGCAAGTATGTTTTTGATGAGGTAACAACATAATAACATGACCAAAAGCTAACAAGAGTCATTTTTGTGTAATATAGGACCTTTAAATAGATTTTTTCATGTCATACTTTTACTTTTACTTGAATAATCTTATACCCTTGTGTTCAGTAACAAAACTGAGTACTTCATCCACCATTGGACTGTTGTCGGGCAGAGCTAAGCTAGCAGCATGTTAACATCAGAGCAGAAGTCACAAAGAGATGCCTTTAGCCTTTAGCTGTAAGAATAGCTATAGCGATACACTCGTGGATACATTACACCTTTGTGAACTCGCCTGGAACGCCAAAACTGACCCGCCCATAAACAAGAGGCAACTTTGAATGATGAAATAATATCAGGTTCATTGGACCACTGTAAAAGTCACATCCTTTACAAATTGTGGCAGCTCAGCACCTAATAACTGTTTTCAACCTCTACAATGCATATTAGAATAGCCAAATAACAGTGGTGGAAGGTAACAAAGTACAAAAGTAGCGTTAAAAATACTTAAGTATAGTTTTTAGGTATCTGTATAGGGTGACCAGATTTTCAAAATTACACACCCATTTTGGAATGGTAGGTATAAATAAAATTGTGAAAAAGTATGTAACATTATCCATTGCTGACTCACATGTGGGTCAGTGTATAATCTGAGAGACAAAATACAGAAGCACAATCTTCTGTATTTTGGCAAACAAATGGAATTATGCTCCTCTGGTTTAGACCTGGTTTAGAACTGATACAGTCCTATTTAAACCCAAGTTTAGTCCTGGTTTAGACCTGAAATACAAAAGATATAGGCCTGGTTTAGTCGTAGTTTAGTCCTGGTTTAGATCAAACTGGTCCAAAATGGGACATCTGGGACATGTCTTATATAAAACTGTGACAAATCAGTGGTTTTGGATAAATTTGCTGGGACAGGGGTCACAGGGCTCAAAACTGGGACTGTCTTGAGTAAACGAAGATGTCTGATCAACCTATATCTGTACTTTACTTTGCTACATTTGAAAGCAGGTATCTGTTCTTCCTACTTCACTACAATTTAGATTTGGACTGAAAAGTAAAAACCATGGTTTGATACTGAAATGGCTGAGACTTATTTTTGCACCTTTAATTTCAGTCAACTTGAAGCAAACCTTCTCTTATCTGCTGTTCTGTGGCGCTGGCCTGATGGATTATTTAAGAGCCGGTGATCTACGTAAAGTTGCTTGATCGAACCTAGGATGGTGCATTTTCATCTCCAACCATAGTATGCAAGTTTTTTTGGCCCAGATTTTGCACTGCAGGCTTAGACCCACATTGGTTTCCAGGTGTCCATGGTGGCGTGCTGCAGCCTGGGCATGCCAACTCTGCTGTTTTGCTTGGTGTTTTATTTTGTTTTTGCTCACCATTTTGCTTTTTGCCAATTATTTTGTTTTGCTTGATTTGTCTTTGTCTATACTGCTTTGCTTTGTCATATTTTTTTTTATTTATTTTGGCTCATTTAGTTTAGGCCTATGGTTTAATTTGAGAAAATAAAGACCCTGTAAATGATGGAAACTGGCTCTCTCACCTTTGATATACTTATCTGTGCACCTTTATACTGAGCTTAATCTCCCCAAACTAGATCTAGAGTGGCGTTGTTGCAACACCTAAATTATATTAATATTCCAAATTCTTAACCACTCAATTGCCACTCACACAAAAACAGTCAAATGAATAACTTAAAATCAGTTAAATTCTTTATCAAAATCTCTACATTTGATGCTTTAATTGTTCAAAGTACATTTTTAAATAGGTACTTCAATTGTTTTACTTACATAGTTTTTTCATGTGATACTTTTATTTTTATTTGAGTTATCTTTTGCCCCTGTATCTGGACTTTTACTTTTGAGTGAGTATTGAGTATTTCATCCACCACTGCCAAATAACACAATAACATGTTTGAAAGACTGTAAAAAGGTATGTTTTTGGATCACATACGTCTTTCATTTGAACGCTCTTGTGTAACTTGGTTTGTGAAATCGCTTATCTGGACACAGCCAAATCATGAAGTCATTTTGGTCAGTCAACCTGAAACTCATTCAAATTCAACTTTTAATAATCATAAAAAATAATAAAATATTCAAGTAAACGTAAAAGTATCACATGAAAAAATCTACTTGAAAATGCATTGTGTATCTTTTCTGATGGAGGGTCGGTCAAATGCTTTTCTTCATTGATGTAATCACTTTGTCTGGAATGTTTCACAGTATGGTATTAAATCTTGCTATCTCCATGGAGACCAACCCAGACCAAGTTACAGGCCAGATCTGTGGAGAGGCAACAATCAGAATGTCTGTTTTTCTAGCTATTTTTGAGCAATAAGACCGTATGTAATTGAATAAATGTAAGGTAGAGTTGTTTAATGTCATACTGTGGAACATTCCAGGCAGAACAATGATAGAAACAAAACAGGTGACTGACCCCCAACCAAAAAGTAACATAGTGCATCTTTAAATAAAAGTATTAAAGTACCCATTTAAACTACTATACTTAAAGAGTAAAAAGTATTTCATGCAGATTTGTGTAGAATTTTGTCCAATAAAAACAACTGAATACATTTTTCACCCTGACTGTTTTTAATCTGTATATTTTAGTTTACATTTACTTTTCAGTCCAGTTAAAAATGTAGTGGAGTAGAAAGTACAGGTACCAGCTCTCAAAAGTAGTGAAGTATCTACTGTAAAATGTACTTAATTAAAGTACAGATACCTCAGTGTTATACTTACAGTACAGTACATAACTACTTTTATTTTGTTATATTCCACCACTGGGTATTGCTTTATTCACTTTTTATGGATTTGATAGAAGCTGATATTTTACTTTTATACAGTTTACTAAATAGAATGTTTGAATCCAGATACAGTTCTAGGTCACCAATGAAATCCAACACCAGAATATAGGTCAGCACTATTATTTCTATTGCTGCTCTTTCACACGGTTTCACAAAGTCCACTGAGGTTTGATTTCCAGCACACTCAAACACAATTCAGATGAGCTTTGTGGCAATATAGAGTTTCAGTTTGTTTACATATTATGGAAAAGAGAATCCTCCTGTGTGCACATTGTGTGATACAAATAGACAATTACATTCATGTTGTATAAAGCCCTTCAAGTATCAGCTGAAACATTCCTAACAAGCATGACAAAAACTCATAAAATACTTATCCAACATGAATTTTATATAGGAACAGATGAGAACATAATGTGCACACAACACAAAAAGCTGTCAGATTACATTATATTATAAATTCTTGCTTAGCTAAGTCAAAATGATGTAGGTTTATTATTGCCAAAACAAGTCATAATTAGTGCGTGTGTGGTTGTGTGCACCAATGGAATAACTATCTGAGCCACAATTTTCTTAGCTTCCCTTATGCCAAAGAGCAGCTTCAGTTACCTTGTTTGGTGATACCAGAAAGAGTCTTGGATCCCAGTGGTGGAAGGTATCGGAATACAAAAGTAAAACTGCAATAATTAAGTACAAATATTAGGTATTTGTATTTCACTTAACGGAAATTTTACAGTGGATACTTTTTACTTTCACTACATTTGAGCACGTGTATCTGCATTGAAGATCTGCAAAGTAAAAAGTACTTTTCTTTGCTGAGACTTTATTAATTTATTTATTACACATTTACTTTGAGTTTCTGTCCCAACTTTGAGCAAACCAAATACGGACACAAATACATAAATATAATTATAATTATATTATATAATTTAAAGTAGAAATATCAGGGGACTTAGAAAAATTTACTTTGCTTTTAACATTGACTTTGCTCTTAACATTGTTCTAACAGTGTTTTCCCATCTTTTGTTTCCTCAAATTGTGCTTGGATTGATTCATGCATGTTTGGGTAACCCTGTATTGCCTTACACTTGGCGGCACGGTGGCTGAGTGGCTAGCACTCATGCCTCACAGCAAGAAGGTTCTGGGTTCGATCCCTGCGTCGCCCAGGCCTGTCTGTGTGGAGTTTGCATGTTTCTCCCTGTGTCTGGATGGTTTCCCCCATCAACACACAAACAGTTGAATCAATTCAGTCATTGTGTCCTTAGGCAAGACACTTTGCCCACATTGCCTAGTATGACATGGCAGCCATGCTTCTGTCAGTGTGCCCCAGGGCAGCTGTGGCTACAATAGTAACTTACCATCACCAGGGTGTAGAGTGAATGAATGCTGGCTGAATATCTTTGGGGGACAGAAAATGTCTGTGAAAGCGCTATATAAATAAAGACTTACTTAGTTACATTTGACGCTTGAGTGCACAGGAAATACTAGTTTTATGCCTACCCCCAGTCTCCGCCCACTTCTCTGTACTTATGCTGAGCAGGAAATCAGTTGACCTGTTTTTAAGTTATTCTAGAATTATTTCACTGCAGTTTGCAGTGAACTAAAATTCAGAATTGTGATCTATGTATTTATCTATGTTATTATGTAATACTGACAAGCATAAAATTATCTTTTTAAAATGATGTGGAAATGTGTGAGCCAAGACTTCACTGAAGCCTGCTGACCTGAACATGCCTCTATGGTGTCATGATAGCTTTCCACAAAGTGTTCCCAACCATCAC
The DNA here is from genome assembly GCF_026225935.1 of Boleophthalmus pectinirostris. Lineage (NCBI taxonomy): Eukaryota > Metazoa > Chordata > Actinopteri > Gobiiformes > Gobiidae > Boleophthalmus > Boleophthalmus pectinirostris. Next base: position 13,526,091 of record NW_026571447.1, on the reverse strand, counting down.
AAAACTTTTCAAATAATAATACACTATTATAGGAAAATATAGGAAACCACCAAATTGTAACACAGTATCAAGACACTGAGGATCCAAGTGGTCCTCTTATTTCATCCAATACATTTTATTGCATTGATTTAAAAAAAAATAAATAAAAAAAAAAATGTTAAAAAAAAATTTATTTGCCTTGTTGTGAAAGTTGGGTGATTCCACTGGATGTCATTGTGATGTGTGTGTGTTCTGTCTGTTATATTTAAATGATTAAAATAGGATTGTTTTTATGATGGAAATCTGATCTAGGGGCCCATGAGTCAGGTGGGGTCCTGTGAAAGACTGGGGCTAGGCAGCTGGTGTTTGTTTTTAATTAGGACAGAGGATGGAGCAGAAAATTGTAGCATGATTTGCAGAGAAGACCCATTGTTCCAAATATTACAGGTTAATATATGACTTTGGAGAGGAGTCCAAGTCTGGAGTTCATTAACTTGGTTATATTAGAATTTTGCCAACACCTGGGATTTAGGAGATTACCCAAATGCTGCTTTTAATAAACAGAGAGATAAAGAAAGTTTTCAGAATCTACTTTGTGAAATGTGACAGTCTGTACCAGAAACACTCAATCTTCTTTGTCTTCTTTATCTGCACATCAACATTTTTCAGAAGAAGAGTCAGCAGTTCTCTAACTGCCAATCTGGTGTTCACTCACATGTGAGAGGGAATAGGAGTGAGGGACCGAGGCTGTAAAAAAGGATGAGTACATTGATGCAGAAAAGGGACTTTCCGTTTGTCAAAGTGAGAACCAGCTGTGGCTCTGACCCCAGCAGCACCAGGCTGGGACAAAGGCTGCTACTGTTCTGTGGTCTTTAACACCACCGACCCAATCTGCATAAAGGATTGGGAAGTAACTCAATACATGTGCTGAAAATAGATTTGAGTAAGTGTATTCCAGTACAGTTACTCTTTCATTTGGTAATATTTTGAATGCATTTACATTTGTTCAGCACTATCTGCTGTAAAATCAACTCTGAATTCTATTAAAGAAATGCTTTATTAGACTAATATGTTAGACAATTAATTCATAAATAATGCATACAAAGGTATTGGCAAAACTATCCAATATTAGACTGTAACACCGTTGGTAGAGACAGAGGGCGCCTTTAGAAATCTGCTTAGAACGCCAAAAGAGCTAACGCTGGCACTGGCCACAATAATTACAAAATATTTAACATAATAAAGCTTCAAACATTATCTTTCATTTACGTTTGCTCTTTTGTAATTCAAGACTTGCTTCACAGAAACAAGCAGGTGTTCGGTTGCTTTAAAAAGTAGATGCAAACTACATTTTCAGTATCTGTTTCACACAGGTTCTCAGTAGTGGCCTCAGCAGACGGTCCAACTTAGGCCTATAGGTGAAACTCCAGTGTGTTTCTGAGACTGCTTTGTCACAGTCTGTTGTCACCCCCTTCCTCCCTCCCCTGCTCTCTGCCCCTGTGCTCTGCTCTCTGCACAGGGCTCAGGGGCTGTGGGGCTGTGGGCACGGCTGTTCTCGCGTGTCAGGCTCTCACACATGCTGTCCCTCTGTCGGCCTGTTTCTCAGCATGTACTAACACATAAATCCATACACAACAGACTCAGGGGAATGCAAACACCACTGACCTGCATTACTCTTGTTATCTCTTCTGTCTGTCTCACACACTGGCCCCTTTCACCTCACTAGCCTCTATAGAAAATAAATGTCCATGCTCGTCAAATGGCTCCTTGGTAGGATAAATAAAGAACACCGAGAAAAAGCTTAGTACATGAATGGAACACTTTTGGCAGACTGATTTTCCTATGGGAACTACAATTGTATGACATCTATAGTCCATACCATAAGACAAAAAAAAAAAAAAAAATCATATTTGAGCTATAATTTCAGGAGGGGGGAGTGCAACTATTAATCAAGTGATCCCAATGGAAAAGAGTGAGTCAGTGCGGGTCTTCAGCTGTTGCCTCTGTGTTGGTAAATGTTCCATTGTGTTAAAGCAAGACACACAACATGCAGAGAGGATCCTCACCACGACACAGGACACTGGTGATCGTGCATGGGCTTTCCAATCTGAGCCAACACAAACACTGCACTCTGCCAAGGAAGATCCCCTTACAGCTTTAGGCACAGCTGAAATCTAGTCTGTGTCTTTTTGTTCCAAATAGAATAAAATGAAAACTGAGAATTCCAAGTCCCTTTTCTGGAGCTGGATGCCAATAAGGATTCATTTCCACTTCTCTCCTGACCTGAAAATAGCCAACTTGGCAAAATGTGGGCTGCCAGTCCTGCTTGTGTCCTTTGGCTGTGATGTTTTAATGAAAACGCAATGGAACAATGAAACTAGCCGGTATCCCAAGGGTGCCATTGCTTCTACAGCTATACATACACTGGACCTAAAGCCAGAACACCAAATGTACATGTTAGCTTCTTACTGAATACTCTCTTTCTCTCTTGGTAGCAAGGATAACATAAACAATATATGTTTTACAAGACACTGTAAAACTTGTTATAAAATACTTTTCATCTGACCCATTTACTCTGAACTGACTCTTTTAATCACACTGATGAACAAACCAGTATAGACCAGCTGTGAACTCTGGATTATGTATTTGGGTTCAAATAGTCAATATATCATCTAAATCAAGTGAGCAGGATCCAAGAAGGCAACATACAACTGTATAATAACTCACGCTTATCTAATAGATAACCCAAAGTCATGTCAATCACTATTTCATCTTTATTTTCTCCTTACGACATCTTGTACTAGTATATAGCCCAGATATATTTTGTATTACTATATCTCTGGATTTTATTTTTACTTGTACACATATATTTATATAATGATGCCTTATTTAACACCAGTCTCTTGCTATTTTTGATACTTATTTTGAAATTATTATTATTATTTTACAAATTATTATTTATTATTATATTATACTGTGATGTGTGAGCTATCATGTCCAAATAATTTCCCTTGTGGATCAATAAAGTTTGTCTATGTCTAAGTATAATTAAGCCTATACAACTGTACAGTAACTCCTCCTTATGTAATAGATAACCCTATGTCATGTCAATCACTATTTTATCTTTGCACTTACATATAGCCCAAACATATTTTATATTACTATATTTCTATACTATATATTTACTACTCTACTACTATACTCTATATTTACTTGTACAGTTACATTTGCATAATTATTCCTTTTGGCTTCTTATTTAGAATTTATTATTACCATTTATATTTTTGCTCTTTGTTCTTATATTACATTATATTGTGACGTGTGAGCTACTGTGTCCAAATAATTTCCCTTGTGGATCAATAAAGTCTAAGACAAAAATGGCAACAAAAAAAAATAAATAAATACATTTAAAAAAGTCGGTCTGCATGACTCCTGTGTTTTCAAAAGTGCTTTATGTACTGCTCTATACAGTGGGCTCTGACTGACCTTGTAGCTGCAATACATTTTACCACATAGCCTATAAAAGCCAAGCCAGTCTAGATAGAGTTGTGTCTGCTTTTTATGAGATTAGACTCAATTTGTTATGGCAAACATTACAGCCTATAAAACCCACTGTTATCATCACAACCATTCTGACCTCCATTTTGTTAGCTGTGAACAAAGGCATTTCAATACCAACAGAGTGCCAGGCAGATGTACCCATAAAGCAGATGCCTACCACTACAATAAATCTGTTCCCACTTTCTCCTTAGCGTGCTTTGATTTAGCCAACTTCGCTTTGTCCTCCACTGTCAATGATGCAACAAGAAATAAACGCATCACGGACCACGCCATTGGGTTTATATTGGGCAGGTTGTGACAGTCGAGCAGCTGCCTTTTCCAAACCAGCTACCACCACGAGCAGGGCCGGTGCCAGACATTTTTGGTTGGAGGAACTATGGGAGTGCCAAGTTCTTCAGTGGTGATGAATACTTAACATGTCTATTTAGAGCCTTTTATGGATGTTTACTTAGCTGTTTTAAAGATGCATTGTGTGACTTTTCTGGTAGAGGGTCCATAAGACTCTTTTCTGAAATGTTATTGCTTTGTCTGGAATGTTTTGCAGTATGGTTCTATTATTACAGAGTCAAAATCAGACCAAGATAAAGGTCGGATGTGTGGAGAGGCAACCCCGCTCGCAGTCAGAATTTTATAGGTATTTTTTAGCTATAAAACCACCTGTAATTGAATAAATGTAAGGCAGACCTGCTTGTTTCTATGACATCTCCATAGAAACAAGCAGGTGACAGATACTCCACCAGAAGTTACACAATGCAGTGTTAAATGTAGTTAACACCTTGTAGTGATTTTTAAAACCTAAAATGGATTTATTGTTGTACTGTAGTCTCCTCCTCCCACTGCGTTTGCCATTTGAAAATTTTTCGCTGAGATTGAATGACAAAAATTTGGGGGGGAGCTATGGAGGTGCATTTGCCAGTTTAGGTGAGCCTAGTGCCCCGTCAAGCCCCCCCTGGCGTCGCCCTTGACCATAAGTGTAATGAAGACTGAAAAAGGGGTAGCACTGAAACCTTAGCATCTCTCAGGGGGATTGTTGAGAGCTTGTACCGCTTCGGAAAAGGGATCAGGGGAGAGCCTCACAGTTTGGCCTTTCATTTCTGCCATGTGAGAGCAGCTGCCTGAAGAGGGGCTGTTGCTGAGCAGATAAAACTCTCAAACGTAGAACGAACCGGGGGCATAAACACTGGGAGGAGGCAGTACTTTAGGGGCTTTGATGGTTGTGATGTGCGCATAGCTTCAGCGGTGGTGGTCTTATCTGAAGTGGCCTCACTCTGACCCCCACATTGTTAAAAATGGACGCCAAACAGGGACACTTGCCGCTCACTGACATTTACAGATTCCCCAGCGTCCTTGGGTGCAAAAATATACGAAAGAAACAACAGCTAATTTGTGGTGGGGAGGATGTCCTTTACCATTATCATACCATATCATGTCACGATAATACATTTTGAAGCCCAGTATATAGGCTCTGTGCACATCAGCACACTCGCTCATTGTGTCTCAAAGCTAACAGTCACTTTAAAACATAAAATAAACTACCTTCTAAAATTCTAATTGATTAAAATTTTAAAAAATACCCAATTATTTTGAAGTTTGTAGCGTTGTTTTAATTTTTATTATGACTCAAAATTAGCATTAGCATTAGCAATGAGACACAAACATCTCTCTTTCTAAAAATAAAGAAGTGTCCTCTTTTGTATTCATTTTATTTGTGCACTTTTTAACATCTAATTAAATTAAATTAAATATGTATTAATTTTAGCATGACTCAGCAAAAACCTCAAAGAGATACAATTGAACAGGAAGTTGTGACTCCAGTGTGGTTGCCGCTATTATGCTACAGAGATATACTGTGATAAACAATATATACTGAAACTACATTATACCACTAACACAAAGCAGGATAATCCTGGTAAACCCATTTTTAAAGAATCAGTATCATGAAAAAGATCGCAAATAAATGGCAGAATGAACCAATAATTTGCCATAGAAGTTATTTATTCAAACCTCTACAGCTCAAATCTGATCAGCAGTACAGTGAAATCATAGACTGCATATATAAATGGACATAATTAATCCGCTAGTCATCGTGTTCCAAATAGGAAGTGAGCATGGAGGCGCTTCCAGCTCCATTGAACATTACATTGAAAATGGTCACCCCTCTTTCCATACTTGTTGCTGTCAGACTTGTCATTTCAGTTTTAAAATGTTTGTATTAGCCCGCTCTGCATGATCCTGGTGTTTTCATTTTGCTATTTTGTCTGTAAATAAATTCCTATTCCTAATATGAAACTTGGGTCCAAATTAGCTCCTTTTACCGTGAGCATCATGAGGCTCATTTGACTGGAGCCAAACACTACGGGTGACATCACACTCCCTTAGTCATCTTCTTTATACAGTTTATGAGTAACATCACTATAGAACATCCCTGTTGACTCAAGTCAAGATAGACAATTTCTAGAGCAGAGGAAAAAGACTGAATTAGAATTAGAATTATTTTATATAATTAGCGACTGATTATTATTGTGACTGTAAAAGCTGATACGAACACAAAACAACAATTTATTTCACTAGCTACAACACTGTTGCAGGTTGTTAAAGTAGCATGTGCCCTCTTTGGCAGTTTTAAAACATGTAGCAGAATTTAGCATGAGTCCAGTCCAGACCATAGACTGTATAAGGAAGTGGACTAAGGGAGTGTGACATCACTCTTAGCGTTTGGACCAAGTCAAATGAAGCTCATGAGGCTAGCAGTTATGGGGTGAATTTGGAGTTGAGTTTCATATTAGAAATAAGGATATATTTACGGACAATATAGTTAAATAAAAACACATGGATCATGTACAATGGGTTAATACAAACATTTTAAGACAAAAATGAGGAGCCTGACAGCAGCAGTTACAGAAAGAGGGGTGATATTTTTTTCAGTACAAAGTGAACTGAGCTGATAGAGCCGGCTAACGGGTTAGCTATGTCCATTTTTAGATACATTCTATGGTCCAGACCTAGATATTTGCCACAAAAAACTAATGTCTTCCTGTCTTCCTTTCTTCTTCTGCTTCCCATGTCTGTCTGAATTTAGAGTGGCCTTGTTTGGTTCTTTTATCTGATAAGAAAATAGTAGTAGAATAAATCATTCTCAGTCGTCAGGAGCAAGGACCTTTAATAGTGGGAGATAGCACAGCTGTCTGGCCCTGTGTATTTGGACAGTTAGCATTAGTGAGACACACTGCACTGGACATAGTAGAGAACATATCAGTCACAGTTATACACACTTTGCAGATCACCACTTTCTTCTTGTTGCTTCTTATTCAGTGTGAATCAAGACACAGGCTTGGCACTACAGACGCTGCAGTGAACTCCCTTCTCAGGCACCTCCCTAAAAATAGTGCCCCCTAATCCTCAAATCGCCTCAGAGAAGCACCATGCATTATGATAACGTGCTCCCACACCAACCACTCTGAAGGCAGCCAGTCACCTAGGTTCAATAAAGGCCTGTGATACATAGATTTAGATGAGGTTTGAGTCTGAACACTTTTATGGGGCAGCTGGAGTCTGGAGGTATTGATATGCAGTTACATCTGGGCTGCTGTGCTGCTCCCTCTGCTGGGGACTCTAACGAGAGCTCATAACTGCAGACTGTGTGAGCCACAACATCAAAAGTGTGAACTCCTTGATCCATTACAAAATCAGACCAACCATGACATACATGAAGAAACAGGAACTCAGCTCTATATATGGCAAAGGGAAGGTTATTTATGTTGTTTTAATTATTATGGTTAATATGGTCAGCAGTACATTGCAACAATCATGTTATTTAGGCTAATTACAGAACAGAGGAATTTACATTACAGACATAGGTGCCCTAGGGTAGTCTGTGCCAATAGACCCTCACACATTACATTGAATATTTAAATAGAATTTGGATAGAAAATTATATAAAAACAGGGCAAGAAATGCACTTGATTAAAGACCTTAAAATAAGGTCCAAGGGGTCTCCAACCTGTAGCTCAGGAGCTACCAGGATTTTGAAATGAATGATTTTGCTGAATAACAAAAATTTGGTTAACTGCATGCCTGTTACTGTTGTAAATGTATTATTTTGAAGCCCAACATTGTGTAAAAATTAAATGGACAATGGTTTATGTTTTATGGACATCTAACGATACCCCAAGGCTTGCAGTCTTTCTTATAATCTTCTTGCGGTCCCTAAAATGAGTAGCTCTCTGGCATATTTGTTTTGTAAAGGTAGCTCACCGGAGGAAAAAGGTGGAGAACCCCTGTTCTAAGCAGTTCAGGGAACTCTATCTGTCTCTGTCAGGACTGGCTGCTCTGAATTAAAAATGTAATGAAAATGAATGTTCATCTTCTTTGGTCTGATCTACAACTGAAGCAGAATTACAGCATGTTTGCATGTCAATACACTGTATGGGTGTATTGAATCAAATTATTCTGTGTAATTGTGAACACCGTTATATCATGCTAAAAAGGTCAAAAAAGCTGACTTTACATAATCTGAATCATTTATCATCACTCATCTGGAAACAAATCACAGATACAAACAGGTGATGTCACCAGGCATAGTCACAGATCAGATCCATGGAGAGGCAGTCCAGTTCACAGAAAGAGAGTATATGTTTAAATGAATTTAAGCAATAAAAACACTTCAGTCAGCATTTGTTAATCTATGAAGAACCATTTAAAGCAGGGCTTCCTTTTCGTCTGTGATCACAGTGGCAGCTGTTAGACCACCTGCCTCAGCAATCATTTAATTATGACTGGTTACGACTTTTGGAGCTTATGCGATCACCTTTCATGTAGTGTTCAGTTGTGTAACTTAGTATTACTTTATTGAAGCCAGAAAATGTGTCAAATGTTTTATAATAGCTGGTCTCATAGAGTTAAACAAAAAATTAAGTAGCTTTTTGTTTCAAGTTCATACTGTGTAAAATAAATCAACATCATTATAAAAATGTTTAAAGTATTTGACATTATCATCCTCTTTAATGCACTTGTTATTAACCAATGAACCTTCAGGCCTGGCCAGTAGTAAGACATTTATAAGTCGCCCCCACTGACTGGAATGGCACGTGGTATTTGGTTAAGGTAACTTAAATCGTGGTTGAAGCCCACTTCAGCTGCTCGGAGCCCTGGAAACACTGAGTGAGTGCCAGAGCACCCCGAGCTCCCAGAAAACAGAGGAGCACAGAGCAGCAGAGAAGCATTACCCCCTGGAGAGAGTCAGTAAGTGGAGACTCCCTGAAATGGATAGTGGAGCTATCTTACATGCTTTGCTATCAACTGTGATGGCCTTTAGTAGGGGCTCTAAAACTGTAGTGCTGTAGTTAGCGTGCACCGTCCTGTAGGTCTGTCATCATGAGCTCTTCCTCCAGAAAACTGACCACTGCTTCAGATCACTCAAGTGGGACATTTCCCCAAACACAGACTTTGTGATTGATTTAGTGTGTTTTGGATTCATAAACCTGAGAGAGATGAGCCTCCATGAATGTAGAACATCTGTTTGAATGTTTGGGCTCATTTGAAAGCAAAAAAAAAAATAAATCTAACGTGAGACAACAAAATGAAGCAGACTGGACAGCTAGTCTTTAATGAGCTTAATTCTCCAAATGACTGTGAAGCACACATTAAAATATCTTTAGAGCATATACACAGAAGTATTTCCAACATTATTCAGTGAAAATGAGTGAAGAATCAGCCTGTTTTATGTGATACAGTGAATTTACATTCCACACAGTAAGTTACACATTAGAGTTCATTTCTTGTCCTTTCTTTGTTTACGATTTCAGTGAGATAAAGCTTTATACACACCAGTGTGTGTAACACCAGGGCTCAAATAAAATACTAAGTATGGTAACAAAACAAATCTTGTTTACAACATGATTCTATTAACACTTCCCTCATATCTGTCTGGTACAAAGAGCATTTACATTTATTCACAAAATGTACCCAGTCGTCTCTCTGACTTAAATAATGTTCAGGGACAGTACGTCAGTCCAATGTTTAGTGTACATTTAATGAGAGTGAAAGGTCCATGAGCGGTCACTCTGCGGTGATGCCTCTGTACACTGATTCCTTTTGTTTGCACTTGTCTCTCTGCTCCCAGAGAATGTGTCTCTGACGATTGGCACTGCTCACAGGACGTCCTGTGTGAGCCCGGACCAGTCTAAAGAGGACAACACTTCAACACCACAGTCACAGCACCTCTGTGGAGAGAGCAGGGGTCAGAGGTCACAATCACTGAGTCTAAATCAAACTAACATTAGAAAGCGGGGCTTTGTTTACAGCCAAACTGTAAACTGAACTAGTGTTAAATATTATTATAATATTATTATTTAACAACATGGGCCAATTAATTAATAATTAAAGATTGACATCTCATAGAATTCAGTAGTTTTATTTTCAACTAAAGCTCACTGACTAAACCCATATCTGATTCAAAAAGGGATTGTGACATTTGGACTTTTTTTTTTTGGTGGTTTATGCTTCTGCCACAAGCATTTAATGTTTGTTTTAAATAAGATTTATGACATTGGCTTGTCTTCAGACTAATAGGTGACGGTTAAGCTTTAGCTCCTAAATCTTAACCGGTGGGAGTAGTGTGCTGCTGACGCTGCCTTTGGGTAGGGGGGGCTTGTGTGGATTCATATAGTGCGTAATTACTTTCGGGTTGTATTTCTGACCCCTGGCTGCAGAGCACTTGTGGAAAGTCTCCTCATCACCTCTGACATTCTTGGAATTCCCATCTTGGCCACAGGCCCGAGTTAGTGGGACCGCTGAGTAAAAGCTGTCATCAATGCCAAGATATCGGCCCCTCATCCTCTTCCTCTGCACTATTTCCTCCATGTTCCGTGTGAAGCTTTAAATGCAGATGCCAGGTGCCCTCAGGGGGTATAGCCCTCACAAGGGTGAGAACCTGCATGGAAGATGCTCTACAACCCCAGGACTGTTGTCACTTCATGTCAAGGACTACAGCTCGACTATGGAGGCTTGCCATGCACCTTTTATTGGTAATGTGAACAGGACATTAAACCAGTGCAGATCATAAAGATAAAATAAAGTGGCATATGGATCATGTTGCAGATTTTAATCTGTGTGATTTGAGACAGGCCTAAAAATGTTTTTCTTCAAATTCATCTTTCAAATTAAAACTCAACCTCACTTAAGGTGAAGTATTACCTGGAACTGAAACCCCAAAACTCCAGTACATAAAACCAGCAAAATGTTTCACCACAAAATGACTGAACAAAGCAGCCAAATAAGTACTTTTGGCTTTCCTGTATCTTTTATAATTCCTATTATAATTGTGCTTTATTTATGGGACTTGTGTATTGCTCTACTGAACTCTACCTGTCACATGCTGAGGCTTCATGACGCTTGCTTTTTTCAAGAAGGACTCATCACTGTCAAAGGCCAGGATGGGTTTGGAGACAATGCTGCTGTCTGATTTCTCAAGCCCTCCATTGGTTGTGTTTCCATGATTGGCCAGTTGAATAATCTCTTCAAAATGGGCAGAATCTTCTTTAGTAGTTAGCCCATTTTCTTGTCGAGTTGGCTGGACCCCATTCACCGCTTTGACTGGGGAGCTAGTGAAGAGAAAAGCATGGTTATAGTTGTGGTTAGCCAGTGAGTCATTCTCTGCAGGAACAAAATGAGTTCATGAAGAAACATAAGAGCAAACCCAGTGTGAGTATTACTTTTCCATTGAGGAACAAAGCAATCTACATTAGGGCTGCAACTAATGATTATTTTAGCAGCAAATTAGTCAGCACTTTGTTATTTTTTTTTATTTGCTGACTAGTCAAATAATTATTTAAGTACTACATTGATATTTTAAAAATACAATTTTAAAGGCAAAAGTTTTAAGACGGCCTGAAAACAAACAAACAAAAAATAAATAAATAAATACAAAATTCATTTAAACAGCACATTTTCAAGAGCCTGTGATCAATTAGAGTGTTCATGGTCCTGTTTAGGTGTTTGATTTTTAACAAAATGTGAGAGAGAATAACTGAAAAACTGTTGGTTTTTATTTTTAACTGGCTAGCTACATTGTGACTGTAATTTTACGTGATCGACTTGTTTAACAGCACAAATCAGCTCACCAGAAGTAGTTCCAGCTAAGTCAGTTCTTTATGGTCAGATTGTGTCAAAGATCAAGGTCAACAAAGATCAGATTAAAGTATAATTTGAGTAACAGAGCTTCAGACAGAGCAGTGTCTACAAACAGCATCACACCCCCAGAGAATGTTGATGGCATAAGATAGAAAAAAAAAAATGCTGACTAAAAGACATGGTATAAAATATCAACAGTTGTTTTAGTAGTCAGTTATGATTCAATCCTACTACTGAGAAGCAGCTTTTACCTTTCAGGCTCAGACATCTGTCCGTTCTCAGCCTTGTGGTTGGGCACATTCACTTCCGTCTTTGGCTGATAATCTGCAGATGCTATGAAAATAAACAGAATATAAAACATACTTCGACACTGTACTTCATTGAAAGCTCCATTGTGTTTGATTATCCTGGAGGGGGCCCCTGATTCAGAGCTGCAGAGGGTAAGAGTGTGGTTAAGGCACAGCTCCACACCATGCACCAGAAATGAAGCCAGCTCCCAGACCATTCACCACATCAGAGGAACCTAATGTCTTCCTGCATTTGTGGATTTTGCTTCAACCAGCATTTTGTCAGATCACCCACTTTTCAGCAGCAAGATACCGCACAGACAGAGACACTAATAATGGAATTACTTGAAACATCAGCTGTTTAAACCTTCAAGGGCCTATATAACACAAAACTGACTCTTGTGAGCTTTAAGACATGTTATAATGTTGTTACCTCATCAAAAACACACCTGGAGTTGTGTTTTGTTCCATTCACACGAGTACCCCTTTGTTATTTGTCTACATCTGCAAAGCTCAAAATGCTCTGTTCCACCTTGCAATGTCATGAAGTTGTAGTTTTTAAGTTAAGAGCTACCTTTGACAATTTTTTGAAGTAGAAAGTGGAACTCCCAGAGCTGAAATTATCCAAATGATTCTAGTGAAGGTGAGTTCAAATGCACAATGAAGCACTTCCTATATTACCACATGACATCACAATGTGGAACATATGCAGGTTTTGTGTGCTAAATATGTGTAATTTAAAGGGCCCATCTCTCATGCAAAATAACTCTTTTCACATTGTATCTTATGCACATATACAAGCACAATTAGCATTTTGGAACATCCATTACACAACAGTTATGAGATCTTATTGATTTCTTGGAGGCAGTCACAGACTAGGTACTCTGAAAGACCGGCTATTGCTCATCCCCCTGCCTGTCCTGAGAAAGCACAGGCTCTGCCCTCCAAACGTGACAGGCTCCGAGTGAGCCGCCCTTCCTCCACCCATCTCAGGGAGAGAGGGGGAGACAGGCGTGCACCCTCATAGCAGTAGGAATAAACTTTTATTTATCATGGCAATACAGCGCGTTCAGCCTTAAGTGTTGGACCCGGAATCAGATGAGGACTTTGAGGTGCACGAAGCGCAAGCACCACGTCGGCATCAGATGAACATTACTGATTGGTGAAGTATTAATAAACACTAGTAGATAAATGTATTATATCGTGTACACTGCAGTGTAGAACAATTAGCTTATACTGTCGCTTTTGTTGAGGTGTTCATGTGGGAATTGTCAGCCGATGCGCGATGGAGGCAAGGTGGAGGCGGTGGAGCAGGGAGGGGGTTGCGCTTCATAGGTGTAGCTGGCTGCGTCATCATTGGGGCAGGCTTTAGTTTGTTGTCACGTGGGAGGGTGGAAGAAATACGCAGCAATTTGTTAAAAAAAACACCGAATCATCTAAAAACCACTTCGGCTACATATACAAGGCCCACACATCACTCTTAGAAGGTAGAAAGCTCTGAAAAGTTGATTTTGCATGAGATGGGCCCTTTTAATAAAAGCACAATTCCAGGTATGTTTCTGATGAAAAAACAACATTTTAACATAGATCAGAAAATGCTGTAATATGGGACCTTTAATGGATAATATTTAGGTGATGTTTATATACAACACAATACATACATGCACCTCAAAAGCTCTATGAAAAAACAAGGTGTTCTTAGAAAATATGCCCTACCAATGTCAATGCAAAAAGTCATCTAACTTGGCTTAAAGGACACAAGAGTTAATTTTACTTAATATAGGACCCTTAACCTTGCAGCCCTACTTTTCTAAGCTGTATAGTAGTGTCTGAAGTAAATATGTGATTATGATATCAACACAAGTTTCTGGATTAGAGAGAGAAGAGAAGTACACCCCCCTGGTCTCCCACAGTTTGTACAAAACACACACACATGGATTCTATTGTGAATGGAATAGAAAAGCTCAATGTGCAGCTGGACAGGAAATGAGGCATAGATATTTTTAATAACTTGATTTTGCAAAATGCCCATGGTATCTGTCCCACTGTGAACCACAAAAGAAGAGAGACTTGTTTATCCTCACACATGGAAGAGATCAGAAGCCACTCAACACATAATAAGTGACATAACGCTAGAGATGTCTCTTCTTTTCCCGAGAGTGTATCTTTGCTGAGAGAAGGTCTAGATTTATAACCCAATATGGCTGCAGAGCTGGTTTAAAGGTGCACTGCGTAACCTTTTCACTGGGGGTCTGTCACCTGCTTGTTTCTATGGATATGTCACTGCTCTTCCACAGTATGACATTAAACACCTTTACCTTACATTTATTATATTACAGGCAGTTTTATAAGTCAAAAGTACCAAGAAAAACATGCATTCTAACTGTGAACGGGGTTCCCTCTCCACACATCTGACCTGTAACTTCGTCTGGTTTGGTCTTCATGAAGATAGAAAGGTTTAATAACATACTGTGAAACATTCCATACAAAGCAAAAACATCTACATAGAGAAAACATCTGACGGACCCTCCAACAGGAAAGTTACACAATGCACCTTTAAGTAACATAACATTAGAGATTCCTCTTCTTTTCCCCACAGTGTTTATATTTTGCTGAGAGTAGGTCTAGATTCATGGTAACCAAATACGGCTAGAGAGGTGGCTTAAATTAAGTCAATTACAGGAAACAATTTGGGTAGATTAAAGGCTGGAGTAGAATGATAATCACATTGTGTACAAGAAGTAAAGTGAGTACCTTTGCTGCTTTCTTCATCCTTGTTAGAGACTGGGGCAGCTGCAGGTGACTTGGACTGCAAAAATATATTCATGTTACAGTTATTTACTTTAAAAAATTAACTCTAGACTGCAACATCTAAACATGAATACAGCTCTGGTGGCTCATTCTAAACTGTTATAAATATACATATTTCAATTATTCACTGCACTGACCACCAGACTATGGCCCTCTGTAGGCCCTCCGCTTCATCTGTGCTTTGGTATGTGGCCCTTGATGAAAAACGTTTGGACCCCCCCTGCTTTAAACAGATGTAAGATAGACTCATACCTTGTCACCGCCGTCTGTCTTACGCGTCCTCTTCATTATCTCCTCCAGACGCTGCAAACACAACAAAAGAAAAATCAAGATGAGCAATAATTTTAAAATAATACTAGGAGTGGGCCAATAAGGAGTCAATAGCGATATCCATTATTTGCATTGCTGCTGAGGCAGATTATGCCAATAAAAAAATTCACAAATTTATTTAGTAAAGTCTGCAAATTAACTTTACTGTTCCATGATATAAGATTATTTGTTGCTAGCAAAAAAAGTTTTGTGGCTGGCTTAACTTAGACTTTGACCAAAAAGATCAAAATCTATGGTAATACTGAATTCTAAATAAGTAGCAAAAACAGCAGGAGACTGATGTCAATAAGACATAATAATATACATATCCATGCTGTCAGATGGAGATTCTTATTCTTATTCTTTATCTCACCACCAATGGGTACTGTCATTTATTGATGCTTATTTAAAATTAATCACAGCGCGCATGCATAGTGCCAAAAAATAACTGTTCTATACTATCTCTGGAATTCTATACTATCTCTGGAACCAAACAGGATATGATCTTAAAGGTACGCTATGTAACTTTTTGCTTGGGGCGTCAGTCACCTGCTTGTTTTAATAGATATGACATTGCTCTGCCTGGAATGTTCCACGGTATGACATTAAACAGCTATACCTTACATTTATTCAATTACAGTTGGTTTTATAGCTCAAAAATACTTTAAAAAAGAGGCATTCTGACTGTGAGCGGTGTTGCTTCTCCATAGACCTGACCTGTAACTTTGTCTGGTTGATCTCCATGAAGAAATAAAGGTTTAATATCATACTGTGAAACATTCCAGACAAAGGAATAACATCTTCATGAAGAAAAGCATTTGATGGACTCTCCATCAGAAAAGTTACACAATGCACATTTACTGTGAGGTTTAGATAGGCAGTTGAGTGGTTAAAGTATATAAGTTTGTCTAAGTTTAATGTGGTGTACAGATGTGGACTAATCTTTTATTATTTTGGTGCTGGATCTGTCATATGTTTGTTTATATATTGTTTCGCAGTTATGAAAAAACAAAAACAAAAAAATATTTGGTAACAAAAAAAAGTTGTATGTTTTCCATATCTGTTTTCAATTTTACTCTTGTTTTTGGTAGTTCAGACAAATTGAATGCACTGAGCAAATTATTACCATGTGCTGAATATCTGCTCAATCTGACCGATGCCGATACTGATACTGATATCTGGGAAGCCCCGATATTGGAAACAGTATTTCACCCTTCCCCAAATAATACAATTAATCCATGTTAATCTGTTGCAACATGCTTTCTGGTGTTATCCAAGCCGTATGTTTTGAATTAGGGTTGCTGATTGACTAAACTAGAGCCTGTATATTTGAGTAGGCTGCCTGTAGAGCATACCTATCTGTCACCTTTAAACAGAGCTCTATTGTATGTTTTCCATGCTTTATTTGTTTGCAAGAGGAACAACATTTAAACAAAGCGTGACTTTTACTTGAGGACAGAGAACCACAAGTGCAGCTGCCACTCATAAAAGAAAAGCATTTTTAAGATCCAAGATGTTTAGCCACATAATACTCAGTACTTTTGGCATGTAGTCTGCTTTATAAAACTTAAGTTGAAGTGTTGACTTGCTGGTTTTAGGCCTGTCACTATACTTACTATATCAACTTATCATTCAATATGTTAGATGGAACAGTATATTTTGGGGGTTATTTATCATGGGGACTTTTTCTTTGTATTGGGAAAGATCTTGGCATTTTTCTGTACTATGATTAGATTTGACCTGTGGAGGATTGAACAAACAACTTCTATGGGTCATTAGAGACACAAACTAATTAAAGGTGCATTGTGTAACTTTTCTGGTGGGTGGTCTGTCACCTGCTTTTCTCCATAGAGCTGTTATTGCTTTGCATGAAATGTTTCACAGTATGGTATTCAACCTTTCTACCTTCATGGAGACCAAACCAGGTCAAATTACAAGTCAGATCTGTGGAGAGGCAATCCTACTTAAGATGTGGGTATTTTTATGCAATAAAACCACCTGTAATTGAATAAATGTAAGGTACATCTGTGTAGTGTCATACAGTGGAACATCTGAAATCAATTACATATCCCTAGACACCAAAGAAATCTAAATAAGGTGATGGACCCCTAACCAGAAAATTACATAGTGCACCTTTAAGTAATTATGCAATTATTTTTATTGAATTTTGTGTTTTTGTTACTAGATTGTATATTTAAAATAGGTTTTGTAGAGCTGTAGAGTTACTGTATCAGTGGCACAAATTAGTTTCAATATTATTGTTTATCATCTATATTAACTTTACAATTATATAAAGTGCTTTAAAATTTGTTATCATGACAGACCTAGCTGGTTCCATCTCTTTGCAAAATGATAATCAGAGCTTTGCAAAGACTTTCGGCAGAGGACATGATGTGCTAGCGGGCTAATTCCGGCACAGAGCCAGACTGTGGTTGGCGGAGCTAGCATTGGCATGCTGGATATGACTCCTTTTTGCACATGGAGAGAAGATGAGAGGAGGGGAAAGAATTGTTGAGTGAGTGGGTGGGTGGTGTGCTTTGAAGGAGATGGTCACCAAACTACTCGAGCATGTAAAGGAATCAGTACTGAGAGACTTCCATTATGACTGCTTATATTTAGCTTGACGCTAGTGGTCTTAATATCCTATTAAATTATGGCATGCAGACAGCTCATCCTGGATAAGCTAAATACATCGTTCATCTTGGTTTCAGGGACTCACGGCTGTCATGTCAGCCACGGACCAGAACCTAATACCGCTGCTAAAGGCTTGTAAACTGCAACATTCACTTTGGAGATTGAATTCACTGCCCAGACTTAGAACTAGACTTACTTCTTTTCAGACATAATAACCAATGCCAAAGATGCATTGTGGAATTTTTCTGAAGTGTCCATCACCAGATTGTCTCCATGGAGATGCTATTGCTTTGTCTACAATGTTCCACGGTCAAGGGAGACTACTATAGGTTACAGCACAGGTCAGATCTGTGGAGAGGCAACCCAATTCACAAAGAAAGTATTGTATTTTTGTGCAATAGAAACACGTAATGAATAAATGCTAGATAGATGTGTCTAATGCCTAACCATGGAACATTCTAAGCTAGGGCTCTCCAACCTGTAGCTCTAGAGCTACCGGTAGCCAACCCTTTCAAGTAGCTCGCCAAAAGATTTCTGAATTAAACAAATTGTGCTGAATAACTAACATTTGATTACAGTAAATGAAAATAAATATTACCGTTGCAAATATCTAATTTTGTTGTTCATGTTGTTGTTAATAAATGGACAATGGTTTATGTTTTATAAGTATCTAACTGCACCCCATGTATGGCTTACTGTGGCTCTTATACATACTCAGTTTCTTGCAACTGCTAAAATTAGTAGCTCGCATTTTCATTTTGTAAAGGTAGCTCACCGGAGGAAAAAGGTTGGAGACCCCTGTTCTAGGCAAAGCAATAGCATCTCCATGGAGACGGACCCTCCAGCAGAAAAGTTGCATGATGCACCTTTAAACCAGTATGGCCAAAGCGTGATGTGCCGTACCTTTTTCCTCTCCAGCCTCTCCTGCTCCTCCTTCTGGAAGTGCTTCTCTCTCTCCAGACGCTGCTTCTCCGCCTCCTCACGGGCCCGAGCTTCAGCCTCCTCCTTCTGAAAACACAAAAATCCAACCACAACTTTATAATTCCGGCACAGTGGGAAAAAAACAGTCAGCCAAAATAGCAAGCCTTTTACGTTACATGGGTGTGGTAGTGCTTCTGTGGTCCAGTTATTGTTACAGTTCTTCTATAGACTATTCTTATTCAAATGTGCTATTTTTGACACACTTTGATTTGAAAAGTAACTCTAAACTTAAACAGATGAACAATTATACACTCTTATACAATCGATCACATATGTCAATTTTGTAACAGACCACATGGGGGCAGCATAGGGTAAATGCAGCAGACAAGACTATTGCAGAAATCTAGTAATATAATACTATATTTGCCAAAAACCCTGACAGGATGCAGAAAGAATCTTGTCACTGAATATTATTAGTTAAATTAAAAAGCTTAGAATGACTGCAAGTAGTGGCCAGCATACAGGGTGCATTAAAATAGCTACAGGCTCTTATCTGAGTTAAAGATAGCAGTGTGTAGGCTTGTGTCCTTGTCTTGACCTTTAACCCGACAGGTGCTTTATCTGTGACAATGGAGAGAGCTTATGTTATATTTGTCTCTAGGCGTTCTGTCTTCCAGCATGTGACAATATGCAGGGAACAGTGCCATGGCTGTTTTGAGTGAGGACAGTAATATTACTTATAAGACTGTCATGATAATTACTATATTGACTTATTTTTCAATGCATGAAAGTTGGAACCATATATTTGGGGTTCAATATTTATCATGTGTGCAATTTCTTTATAAAAATGGGAGATCTGAGAGATTTTTTTATATGGTATGGTGTGCTTTTTGTTTATATAGGGACAATTCACAACAATACATTAACCAAGACAAAAGTCATAGGAAAGATGCTGGTGCAAGGTTATAGAAACTAATTAAATCCACAGACAGGACTCTTGCTAAAATGTTCTTTTTACAGATGATTCATACTAGTTTCTGGAGTCGTAAGTTCTCCTCCTCTTCTGCTTTGGCCTTCTCCTGAGCCTCCTTCTCCTGCTGTAGACGCTGTTCTTCATCTCTCTTTCGCTGCTCCTCAGCCATGGCTCGGGCCTCCTCCTCTCGCCGCTGACGCTCCTCTGCTTCACGCGCCAAACGCTCCTCTCTCTCAGCCCTACGCACATGGAAAATACTGTAACTTTCAGGAAAGTGATTCTCTAATTTACACTTAATTTGGTTGGATAATATCTGTTGTAAATATAAATTACAGTTTTACAGAAGTCAAGACGCAGCGTGCGAAGAAAAGTTGAAAAATATGTTGGAAATTACAGGAAGAGTTCTAAACATAATCATGACATCACACTGGGAGAATTCTGTCCAAAACTTTGGCACATTTTACACATAAGAAATTTTGTCTGATAATTTAAACATGATTTGAACAAAATGAAGGTGTTTTGTTATATGTGTATTTGTCAGATAATAATTTCTGCGTACATTATATGAGTTTTGCTTGGTAACAGTTATAGAATTCCCTAGCTCGATGTCATGATTTCCAACCAGGAAGTAAAATTTTAAACCTAAAAATGGCCAAACTAGGGAAACAAGTGTGAATGTTTTTGCAACAATGGTAAATATAATAGTCTAACCTACAGACACACTGTTATTGCCTTCACACACCTTTCTTTCTCCTCTTGCTTGCGCCGCTCCTGCTCCTCTCTCTCCCTCTGCTCGCGGGCTTGGCGTCTCTTCTCAGCCAGGATACGAGCAGCTTCCTCTGGGTTGTTGGTGCCCGCCATGGGTTTAGTGGAGGGGGTAGGAGAAGGAGCAGCCGGGGCAGGAGAGGCAGTAGCTGTGCGGGAAGGCTGGGTCTGCTCAGGTGAGGAGGACACTGGGGTACTTAACCGTGGAGGAGTGGAAGCAGCTGAAGATACTGGAGGAGCAACTGGAGAGCCTGGATCAGGTTAAATAATATATTATTAAAATGGCTAAATTGTAAAAAGTCTTGGAATGGAATAAATATGTCACGATAATGTGATAATTATAATTAAAATAAAGTGTGATTCTCTTTAAGAGAATCTACAGGTATGCTCTGTGTGGTTGGCACTGCTTTAACACCTTGTTAAAAGGTGCACTATTTTGTGTGTCACTTCTTGGTGGAGGGTCCGTCACCTACTTGTTTCTACGAATATGTCAGTGCTCTGCCTGGAATGTTCCACAGTATGACATTGAACAGATCTACCTTACGTTTATTCAATTACAGGTGGTTTTATAGCTCAAAAATATCTAGAAAAACAGGCATTCTGAATATGAGCGGGGTCGCCTCTCCACAGATCTGTCCTGTAACATGGTCTGGTTTGGTCTCCATGAAAATAGAAAGGTTTAATACCATAATATGGAACATTCCCGATAAAGCAATGCATGTAGAAAAGCATCGGACAGGCCACTAAGTCTGAAAAAAACTTACCTTAAAAGATTTTAGGGAATCAGTGTATTCTGTGATATTTGAAAACATCTTGTTACCAACCTCTTCTCTCTGGTGTAGCAGCTCTCTTGGGCTCTCTGACTCTCTGGAGGGGGGCAGGGGATGAGGTGCGGGGGTCTAGTCTTGCAGGAGTCCTGGCTCTCTTTGGCCGGCTCTTGGGAGTAGATGGACTTCCCTTTGCTGAAGAAGTGGGGCTGGGGGAGGCCGGTCTGCCTCTGGATGTGGCTGGAGATGAAGGCCTCTGTCTGGATAAAGGACTGGGACTATAACAGGGAGAGAACTCAATATGTATATATACATATTTCAACTTTATCTATTCAGACTGGCTTTTAACACTCCATAATGTAGTGACATATTGCACAATGTGTTTTATTTCATGTTTTTATATTGTGGTGATTTAAATGTGAAGCACTTTGGTCACCTTGAGTGTTGTAAAGAGGTCTATAAATAAAGTTTGACTGATGATTGAATGTTGTAAGCTGCTATTTTATCTCTTGTCATGTTTTATGAATTGTGCAGGCTATGTGGCTGGCCTTGGTCCAGGGGACTTAGGATGGAAATTAGATTTGACTACAATCCTGCATATTTACAAGTATGTGTATTTTTT
Source organism: Boleophthalmus pectinirostris (assembly GCF_026225935.1). Taxonomy (NCBI): domain Eukaryota; kingdom Metazoa; phylum Chordata; class Actinopteri; order Gobiiformes; family Gobiidae; genus Boleophthalmus; species Boleophthalmus pectinirostris. Next base: position 13,504,332 of record NW_026571447.1, on the reverse strand, counting down.
TCTTTTGCATTTCCTTGTCTTTTAATTTGCATTGCCCCTTTAATAAATACATATGAATACAAAAAAGGACAAAACCTCAGACAGAACATCTCTAATGCATCAGGACAAGCGGCACATGACAGCCTGAGAGACAAGACGTACAGTTCATTCTAAGAAAACGTGACCAATTCCACTAGGTTCACATCAGACCCCGCACTAAAAGCATGACATCATCTGTGAAGAGCACCATTGGTCGGTCTCTGTGTCATAAAAAGAAGATGCTTTTTGTTCTCATTTGCCTCCAGCAGAGAGAACTCTACTGAGCTCTTATAACCTTTTCTTCCTGAGTCTTTTTTCACTCCAAGAGTGATGTAATCTCTGACCTCAGGCTCTGGAAGTGCAGTCTGACTCTAACTAAAGGACACATTAGGTCAAAGCTGTGTGTTTGTGAGTGAATCTTATTTACCTTGGGTCTGGCCTGTGTCTCATGCTGGGCAAAGACTGTCTTTTCTTCAGAAGTTTTTCTTTACTGAGAGCACTTTTCTCCTTCTCATTTCTCCAGCTCCTTGTCCTTCTTCTCTTTTCTGTTTTTATCCATCTGTAGAATGTAAAAGACACTGGCATGAGCTCTTAAAATATCAAACAGAACAATAGAATACTCTGATAGTAGTATTCTAAATTGTAATAAAATTCTACAGACACATGGAATACAGGGTAGAAAAATATAGGTTCTTCTGCCTTCTCATTTTGAGCACCTCAGCTATGTCCTTAAATAGCAAAGCACTTACTGTTATGTATGGAAAATTATGCTCAAATAAAATAAAATAAATAAAATGAATAGAAAGGAGAAAGAAAGAACACTTCTGAGTGGCGTACGGGAGTGGAGCTGCGTCTGCGCTGTGTCTGTAGAATATCGGGGGTGCTGGATGTGATCCTCCAGCGTTCAGAGCAGCGGTGGTGGGGCTGGTGGGAGCAAAGGGTCATGGGACTGGCCGAAGACGAGCGAGGACACAGAAGAGAGTCTGAGAAGGAGACACAAGGACATTATAAAAAATTCTGTCATAGAAACATGGCTTTGTTAGGTAGTTAGTTAGAGACATCAAAACATGTCTAAGCTGTTGTCAAATGTATTACTTTGAGAGAGAAACAGTTTTACTTTGCAAGAGTCACTTGTTAAAGGTGCATTATGTAACTTTTATGGTTGGGGGTCTGTCACCTGCTTGTTTCTACACATATATCATTGTTCTGGCTATAATTACATAAAACAGCTCTACCTTACACTAATGAAAATGCAGGTGGTTTTCTAGAAATGGTTTTGTATATTGTATAAATATTGCATTGTGTAACTTTTCTAGTAGAGGGTCTGTCAAATGCTTTTTTTCCATGGAAATGTTATTGCTTTGTTTAAATGTTTCATTGACTGGCATTAAACTTTTCTATCTTCATGAATGCCTTTTTTCTGGGTATTTTTGAGAAATAAAACCACATGTAATTTAATAAATGTAAAGCAGTTGTTTAATGTCATACTGTGGAACATTCCAGACAGAGCAATAGCACATCCATAGACACAAGCAGGTGACAGACCCCCAACCAAAAATGTTGAATAGTGCACCTACATCTTATCGTATAAATAACCACAAATTTCCTAGTAGTGTAAAGAAAATGTATACACGATAAATACTGACCCAAACAAATATTAATTTAGCTTTCATATACTTACCAATAAGTCGAAATAGTAATTATAGTGACAGACCTATGAATAACACAAAGATCACAAACGTCACACTTCATTGGGGTTTTCTGTTTAAACTCACGTCCATCTTTGGAGCTGCTCAGGACACTGGCTGCACTGCGACTTCGAGCAAGGAAAGACAGAGTGGGGGTCATGAGGCGGTCCACAATACTGCTCTCCCAGGGACTTAGTGCAAGGCTACGATCTGGCAACAAAAAGGAAGCATTAACTTCTAAACAAGCAAAGATTATTTAATATAATAAAAGACCAGACTGGATGTTAAAACTGTTGAAGACAAATTGAAAAAAAAGAAAGATTGTGCACAACATCTGGATACTGATCTGTTGCTGATCTCTTTTTAATGATTTACTTAACTGTTCCAAGCCATGTGTGGACATTTTACATTTTACTGTTGCTAAACTGATTTCCCCTGGAGATCACACCAAAACCTTGGACCTGATGCAAAACGTTTTCTGAATCTTAATGTGGAAAAAATGCTGACTCACTCACTATTTATTGTATTGTCTGGCAAAAACTCACAACCTGGTTAAAATGTAGTGTTTCTCATTAATACAAGAGACTATGGTGGCAATGCATAGTCTAAAATGAGCCCCCGTAGTCTAAAATCAACTGGGGTAGACATTGGCATAACAAAATTAGACTTTGTTGCTCATTTTATCAACATAAACTTATAAAAGAGACTACATTGCTGAAAATGACTGCTTAAAAATTTAATACTGGGAGTAAGTGACATTTTTAATCTACACATTGATGAAAAAAGATTTAATTCTTCAAATACAAATTATATATTGTGCCACCAGTCTTAAAATCCATGGGAAACACTGAAATGTATGCAAGACCCCAACAGAGATCCAAAGACAAGCTCAAATCCTAAAATAAAGAACATCAACATTCATGAAGAAAGGAGACCCATGTATTTAGATATAGGAACATACCAGACAATGAGAAAATGGCATCACCACAAATGAAATGTGTGAAAAGTGCACAGAACTTAAAACATACCCATGCAAATTACATTACAATCCGAGCACAATGTCACAGTGTATTTGAAATATGAAAAACAAGATTTCCATCACCAGGCATAAAAGAGGAAATGAAATATGAAAAGAAGGGGACAACTCATAAAGACAAGTTCCTGGATTGGGAGAGTGAAGGACATTTTGAGGCAGGGCTGTCCACATGTGGCTTACTTCTGCTGGGGGAGTTCCAGAGAGTGGCTGAGGACTTGGAGAGGCGCTTGTTTATAGTGAGTGAGTCCACGTGTTTGGGTAGGTTGACCGTGGACACTGAACATCTGCCTAAAAAGCCAAGAAAGCGCCACACACATGTTTATACATGTCACACAAGGGCAAAGACAGGAAAGGGAACTGCTGTGGTTCACGAGTCATGCTCAAATGACTCCAGTTCTAACAATATGCTGCAAAACATCAATCTTTTCTACTTCTAACTCCATTTTGAGCTTAAAGGTGCACTATGTAACTTTTTCACATGCTTGTTTCTATGGATATGTCATTGCTCTGCCTGGAATGTTCTGCAGTATGACATTAGACAGCTCTACCTTACATTTATTAAATTATAGGTAGCTTTATAGCTCAAAAATACCTACAAAACAGACTAAGTGGGGTAGCTTCTCCACAAATTTGACCTGTAACTTGGTCAGATTATTTAGACTCCATGAAGATAGTAAGGTTTAATACCAAACTGTGAAATTTTCCAGACAAAGCAGCTACTTGCAGCTACTACCCGCACTACTTGTTTGCTTTGAAAAGTTCAATATGTCATTAAACCTATATCCCTATATCCCTTGCATTTGTTCAATTACATTAGTTTTATAGCTCATAAATGCCTTAAAACATGAATTCTTACCATAGACAGGCTTGCTTCTCCATATATCTAACCATTAACCTGTCTCCAATGTGATTACCAAGTTTATTTCCATACTGTGGAATAATCCATGGCAGAACTGTAATATCTCCATGGAGACAAGCAGGTGGTAGATCCTCCACCACAAAAGTTACACAGTGCACCTATAAGTGTACTGGATACATGTATATTTACTATTTGTGTTCATTAATCTGCTCAAAATAAATGAAATCAACCAAAACAGAACAGACACATTTGGCGATAAATCATAGTCCAGAACAAAGGGCTCAAATAAATCTGCCACCTGGAAAATGGAAATGAAGACCCCTTTACTATACTACAAACCAAAAAAATATGTGAAAGCTATTTTAATGAGGTATATGACTAGTTACACAGTTATTAAAATCTTATAATAATCACTTACGTTATACCAGCATCAGTCCAGTTCAGTTTACATACTAATCTCTATTATGTGTTTTATAAGCAGAACTGTCTAAGCAACATCAAACAGGTAAATAATAGAAATTAATTTTCAAATATCTGAGAAAAACCCAAATACAGATTCTCCACAGTAAAACTAACGCCATCTTCTGGCTAGATTTTGTACTGTCCCCACAAGAAGTATACAATAATCTTGTCCTACAGTAAACTTAAAGGTCCAATATTATGCAAACTGACTCTTGTGAGTTTTAAGTCATTTATTGATGTTACCTCCTCAAAAATATACCTGGAGTTGTCTTTTGTTTCAGTCACACATGTTTGAGTAATTCTTTATTATTAATCGGTTCTTCTCCAAAGATCAAAATGCTCTATTCTACCTCATGAAGCGATAGTTTATCAAGATAACAGCTTTAATTCAGTAGAGATGGGCAATTCCAGGGCTGAAATGATCCAAAGGCTTCTAGTGACATCACAAGGTGGAACAGTGTTTTCTGTTTGAGATAAGAACTCAGTCTAAATATGTAGAATTTGTGTTAAACATGTGTGACTGAAATAAAACACAACTCCAAGTATGTTTGTGATGAGGAAACAACATTATAACATAGATCAGAAAATAGTGTAATATGGGGCCTTTAACATTGTCCAATGAGTCACTTAAAAGAAGACTTTGAACTCTTCTTAGAAAATGTTCTTTCCAATACACTGTGCTTACCCATTACACTATGGAAGGACAGCGTTCTAGGGGCAGAGGGGGTGGGGCGCAGATTGCTTTGAGTGTCAATAATTCCCCTGGCATATGGTACAGGCGATTATGTGGCACAAGATGAGACTAACCACGTTTAACAGCGCCAAGATGCCAAGACAGCAGCTTACAGCAACTGAAGCAGGCATGTATCGCCACTGTGCCCTGCTCTGTGCTCCACTGGCAGTAATAGCAGAGAGAGACTTAATCATAGGGCTGCCATGTCAAGACAAATAACCATTCTAATACATGGGTAACAGATCTGATAGGCCATAGTGATAACAAGCGCAATAGATCCTGTGTCTAGTGGGAATGTTGTTGTCATTTTGGGCCGCTGTCAGTTGATACTTTGCAGCTGATGTCATTAACAGCTCCTGGGGATGTGATGCTAACTGGAAGCACTGCTCCGTTAGAAGCTTTGTTACTCAAGTTATACTTAATCTGAGCTTTAATTTAACCGAATGTGACAAGAAAGAGCTGAGTTCATTGGAACTACAGATGAGATGATTTGTGCACTTAAACAAGTCTCTCAGTTTTTCAGTTAGTCACTCTCATCTTTTTTGTTGAAAATCAAACACCTAAATAGGGCCATGGGTGCTCATATTGATCTAAAAATGTGCTGTTTAATTCTGTTAAATTTTGTATTTTTTCTTGGGTGAGACTTGAGACTATATTAAAACATTTTTGGCGTGTTTTGCGCATTTGCATTGCATTGTGCATTGTGTCACCATGGGAACTGCTAAACCTTCCGCCAATAGATACACATGTAGAACACCCCCAGAGTGACGTCACTGTAAAGTATCAACAGAATTTAGCCTACTTTATTTTAATTACCACACTTGTTGTATCTGAGAGCTTACATTAACACTGTAAGCTCTATTTGTTTCTACAACACCTAGACGAAACAAATTAAGCTTTTGTGTTTATATTTTAGTATAAGTTTGCTTTCATATTTCTACACAGGATTCTTGCAAACTGACAGAAATAAAGTGGAAGTTGTGACCCTGTAGTTAGTGAATACCAAACCAGATGCCTCCACAATTCTCTATCTGTAAGTCTACATTTCTGTTTTCCTTTGATTTAGACCGTGTTTAGAAGTAGTATACTGTATATAACACGTGTCGTCCTTTTTCAGTCCTGGCTCAGCCGTAGTGTATACCTACAATAATCCTTCTTAGACATGGTTTAGATCTGGTTGTACTTGATGGGAAAGGTTTTGAGAACCATTGGTTTATGTTATCTATGTTATCTCTATATCCATTTGCACTCACTTTCTTTCTGACTTGAGTTTTGGCTCAGCGCTCCGGCCCAGGACCATCTTTGCTGCCTGATTTCTGCCCATGTCCTCTTCCCGGACCTGTTGATGGCGGCTTCATAGCGTTCCTTTAGGAGAATAGAATGACTTATGTGAGATGACAGGTTACAATGCAAAAATATACAGAGGGATCAAGGGGAGGGGAGGATACATGCACTGTCTCTACATCAGTTTACTCAAAGCAATTATGAAGACAATTTGACATTAAAGGTGCACTGTGTAACTTGTCCGTTGCTGGGTTCGTCACCTGCTTGTATCCATGGAGATGTGCCTAGAATGTTCCACAGTATGGCCATAAACTTATGAATCTCCATGGAGACTTGCAAGCCAATTTATAGGTTAGATCTGTGGAGAGGTGATCCCCACTCACAGTAAGTACGGATGTTTTTAAGATATTTTTTGAGCAATAAATAACTCCTGTAGTTGAATAAATGCAAGACAGATTAGATTAATGCCATATTGTGGACACTTTAAACCAAAACATTAACATCTCCATGTAGAAAAACAGGTGACGGACTTCCTTCAGAAGTAGTACAGAGTAGCAGAAGTAGTAGTAGTAGTAGTAGCAGAAGTAGTACACAGTGACTATGCAACTTTTCTGGTGGGAATCTGCCACAATGGAGAAATTAATGCTTTCCATGAAAAGATACAATAAATACAATATAATAAAAAATTATATGGCATTAAACTTATCTATGTTCCACTTCAGTAACAGTTGTTTTATTGCTCAAAAGAAAACTTGAAAAACATTCATGATTTCTTGTGAGTACAGTCTCACCTCTCACAGAATTGACCTGACTTGGCCTGATTGCGTCACCTGGTTGTCTCCATGGAAATAGATGACTTTAAGGTCAACTTTAAGGTTTCTAGCACAGCAAAAACATCTCCATAGAGACAGTGTTTCCCATTAATAAATAGTAAAAATCTTATTAAATAAAATGATTCAAACATGAATCACTTCAAATATGGATGCCAACTACTTTACAAGTTACATAACCAGAAAAGTTACATAATGCACCTTTAAACACCTTTTATTATAACTTCTTACTTTATTCTTCTCCAGTTTTTGTTTCTGGCGCTCCTCCAGGGCTGCACGTCGCTTCTCCGCCTTCAGTCTCTGCTCCTCCAACTTTCGACGGCGCTCCTCCAACTGTTGATCCCTCAGCTGCTTTGCCTTTTCTTCTTTCTCCAACCACTGGTTCTTTTTAGACGCTGACAAAAAAGATGTACAGTACATCAACATCTTTCAATTTACTGACAAAAACAAGGATTAACATTTGGTAAAGGCCTACCTACTATACAAAAGTTAGCATCTATTATGTGATTAAAGGGCCCATATTACACTATATCCTCACCACAAACATGAAACAAAACTCCAGGCAGGTTTTTGATGAGGTAACAACATTCTAACATGGTTTGAAGCTCACAAGAGTCAATTTAGTGTAATATAGGACCTTTAAGTTAAAGTTTTTAGTTGAGCCTTGAGTACAAGCCTGGACATAAAGGTACCCTCTGCAGCTGCCTCCCTGTACCGACTCATATTTTCTAAAGCACATTAAACCTCCATGAAAAATTGGTCTGTAGAGGGAGCGGCATTTGTATTCTAAAGCCCTTGCTACAACAAAAGCGATCGGTCTCAGTTGGTGGTGACAGGCTGCTGCAGACGCTGGGCTACAGATTTATTGAGGCTCATAGTTCACCTCGGTTTTATTTAGGGGGGAGACCAAAAGCTGAGTTATACCAAAGAGCCGCCTGCCAACACCATGCGGCAAAGATAATAGGAACTGCAGAGAGCGGCATACCCCAGTTCATCCCTGCACCGTGGCCCTTTAAGAGAATCATCTTTATTGTTTCAGTAACAAAGCTTCAAGTTTCAAGTTTGTTTGTTTGGTGCATTGTGTAATTTTCATGGTGGTGGGTCCGTCAAATGCTTTTCTCCATGCAGTTGTTATTGTTTTGTCTGAATGTTTCACAGATCCAAATGTGTTATGTAGCTGTTATTTATCTCTTGTGTAGAAAAGAAATAATATTATGAGATTTTCTGAGCCAGCTATGACTAGTAAATATTCTTATAACATCCATATACATGTCCATCCAGAATATCAGATGAACTGATGTTTGGAAGCCAATATTAATAGTAAATTTTTCAGTATTGGTGCTGATATCAGTACAAGATTACCTCTCTACTACATATATACAAGAGGTACAATGCAACGATTAAAAGGATTGTGAGGGATTTCCTTGATAATCTAGATTTAATTTTAATTCAGATACTAATCCATTATAATTTACTAATTTTATTTGTGACTTCTTTATATACAGTAGTAAATAATATGATAATCATGCATTATTGTCTCGTTTGAAACTAGCCCCACCACTGTGACTGTTAAAGGGCCCATATTACACAATTACACAATAACATATTACATTATTGAGTCCTCATCAAAACATACCTGGAGTTCGGTTTTGTATCATTCGAGCATGTTAAACACACAGACCCTGCATATTTAGACTGTGCACTTCTCTCAAACAGAAAACTGTTCCACCTTACGTCATGTGGTAATACAGAAAGTGCTTCACTGGATTTTTAAAACTCCATACACCTTCACTAGAATCATTTGGATAATTTCAGCCCTAGAATTGGTAGTATTTACTGAACAAAACGTAAAAGGTAGTTGGTAACTTGAAAACTACCACTTCACGACATCACAAGGTGGACCAGAGCATTTTTAACTTTCGAAATATAGACAGACAAATAATTCAGGATTACTCGAACATGTGTGAATGAAACAAAACACAACTCTGGGTTTGTTTTTGATGAGATAACAACATTATAACCATATTATGGCTAAAAGCTTTCAATAGTCAGTTTTGCATATTATAGGACCTTTAATGTACTACAGGCAGTAAACCTAACCATGTTTTATAGTCATTGGCAGAGGGCATTTCCAGCACTGGTCCATAAAGTATTCATAGTACTTCAGCTTTTCTTCATATGCCAATTCAAATGCTTCACTTGCAGTAAATCTACCATAACTCTGGTGGGATACAGATTTTCTTCTCATGCCACTAGTAAAACTAAACTAGTAATGCCCATACTAAAGGTTAATAATCCATGCCTTCCTGGCTCTTTCAAGCTGATTTTATAAACATGAGATTAAGAAGGCTTTTATCTTACATCAAAGTCTAAGAGAGTATTAGATCGACCCCAGACCATCTGGCTAACCCAATTAAAATTATTTCGCTGGATCAAGTGTGCAAAAAATCTTACTCTGATCACACACTATAGCAGTTATATCACTCATTTGTATTGTATAATGTATATATAATGTAAGATTTATTCATATTAAAGGTTTTATATTATGCAAAATTTTGCTTTTAATAATGATAGAATGCTGTTACCTCATCAAAAACATACCTGGAGTTGTGTTTTGTTTCATTCACACATCCTTTATTATTAGTGTGTCAACATCTGCAGAGCTCGAAATGCTGTGTTCCAACTTGTGGTGTCATGAGGTAGTGGTTTTCAAGTTAGCTGCTACCTTTTACTTTTTGTTCAGTAGAGATCGGCAATTGTAGGACTGAAATTATCCAAATGATTATAGTGAAGTTGTGTGGTGTTTAAAAACTTTATTACCTGTATTACCACATGACATCACAAGGTGGAGTGTTTTCTGTTGAAGAGAAGAGCTCAGCCTAAAGATGCAGGATTTGTGTGTTAACATGTGTGAATGAAACAAAACACAACTCCGGGTATGTTTTTGATGAACAATCAACATTATAACATAGATCAGAAAATAGCGTAATATAAGCCCTTTAAACTATAGATTAGAAAAGAATTTGCTAGTGGAGATTTAGTAGATTAGTAGATTTCTGTTGTGATAAAATTGCATGTCAGTCGATTTTCAGATTATAGTTCTCTTGGCTTTGTGGTCCCTTGTGGTCCAAACATGTCATCTACAGAAACCTTAAGTGTACTGACATCTGAAGTAAAAGCTAGGTCATGCTCAGGGCAGTGCTGACAAGTCTATTTATAAAGCATTGCCTATTGTATTATTTTTATACTCATAATCTTGGGATAAGTGGTTAATCCATACAAAAATGCTTCTCCATTGATTGTGGTATTATGTATTAAAGCAATATATGGTCAAAGTGGAAACTGTAGGAATTGTGTAACAAAATGTTAAAAGTCCCATATTAAGCAAAATGTACAGAATTTTTAGCCATGTTAGAATATTGTTACCTCATCAAAGGCATACTTGGAGTTGTGTTTTGTTTCATTCACACATGTTTGGGTAATCCTTTATTATTAGTCTGTCTATACCTCCAAAGCTCAAAATGCTCTGTTCCACATTATGATGTCATGTAGTGGTCATTTTTATGTTGACAGCTACCTTTTACCATTAGTTCAGTGACAACTGGCAATTCCAGGACTGAAATTATCCAAATGACTCTAATGAAGGTATATGGAGTATAAAAGCACAGTGGATTAACACACGAAACAGAGTGTTTTGTGTTTGAGAGAAGAACACTACCTAAATATGCAGGTTTGTGTGTTAAACGTGTGAATTAAACAAAACAAACTCCATGTTTGTGATGAGGAAATAGCATTATAACATAGATCAGAAAATAGAGTAATATGGGCCTTTTATTGTTATAATATGCACTAAACAACTGAACCAATAAGAGCCCTAAAAAGTGTCTTTTGAAATAACATAAAGAGCATGTTATCTGGATCATAGAAAAAACTTGCAAGCTAGAGAATTGTATATAACATAAGTTAAAACCATTGAGAATGTTTGAAAAGGCCCTTGACCATCACCAACACCACATGCACTGAGGTCTGTTTCTTACCTTGTAACTTGCCAAGCTCTTCTGTGGAGGGAAGGAGTGAGAGAAAAGACAAAAGCAGCTGTCAATCATGCAAAGCAGCAAACCAAGTGTTTTAGCCATAACAGAGTGAACCAGCCTTGTGCTTTGTAACAATAAGGATTCGTGCAACGCCATCTTCATGTGATCTTTTAGTGACACTCACATACAAGGGTTAAAGATTGTGAGCTAAGGCATCATTCCACAAACACCATTATTGACATTATTGTTAAACAGTCTGTACTGCAAATGTATCTTTCATAGTCTGTGCAGGCCATCTGAGAGCCATATGCATGTGAAACTACACCCTAACAGCAGGGGGAGCGCTCAAGCCATTTTTCTTCCACTGCTTACCCAAATATTTGGCCTTCTCATCTCTTCTCTCCTTGGCAAGCTTCTGCCTCTCCTCTGACTTCATGATGTCTGAAAAAACATGGAAGAGAACAGACGTCATTCATTTCAAACAAAAAACAAAGTTAGACAGAACTTGTATTTATTTTCAAACAAATCAATACAAAGAAATATAACTGACCACCACATTACATCTTATCACAGTGTAATATTATTTGCTTAAAAATGTAATAATAAACAAAACCATGAAAATCTAAACGTATTTTTGTTTTTGCAGCTGCTGAAACAATTTCTTATTCTTGCATTGTCTCATTTGTTCAGTATTGACTTCACATTTGACAATGATCTCAGATCATGTCTGTGATTGCATAATTATTTAGTCTAAGCCAGTGCAGAGGTGGCTTTCAACTTCCACAAAAGGGGCTGCACAGGGCATGCCATACAACAATGACAGGAAACAAACAGTATTTGCACTGTTTATGTCCAAAAAGCACCCTGTGAGTTTTCTTCAAACCTGCAGCATGTGGCTCTCATTTTGCTCCACCATCTGGTTGTGGTGCATGGTTGACTGTCAGAAATAAACTAGAATATGATGTTCTTCCATACATATATCCACATATTTCTCTCTCTTTTTTAATCCTTTTTTTGCTCTCATAATGTGTTCCCTTTTTAGACCTCAGAGGAGTAGACAGATAGGCACCCCAGAGTTAGAGGAATGCATGTAAACACTGAAACTACAACTGACATGAATCTTCTACATTCTTGAACTCATGTTGTTAAAAGGAGAGACCTACACTGGCATAAGTATATACAGTATATAATATAAAGTGGATTATCATGTCAATATCAATATCAGTATGGCCAGTCTTACTGTGCTCAAACACGTCTATTTAAAGTATGTATGAATAATAGATAGAGAAGCTCTGTCTTTTAGTCTGCCAGAGAGTAACCTGTATTTAATATTTATAGCACATAGAGTATTTTTAGATGTGATTTTAAATGTCTGCATGAAGAATATCATGACAAATCCTGTATTATTTATGGTTAATGGTATGTTTTGGTATTTTCATGCTCAAGTTGTTTTGTATAGCCCAAAATTATAATAGCAGCTGCCTCACAGTGCTTCATAGACAAGTTAACATAACACTATTCAGAATAGCTTTTAATGTTTCACTGTTCTAATATTGGTTCTGTAAAGTGTCTTTGAGTGTCCTGAAAAGTGCTATATAAATAAAATGATTATTATTATTATTATTATTATTATTATTATTATTATTATTATTATTATTATTATTATTATTAATATTAATATTAATATTATTAATATTAATATTATTATTACATGAAAATGGATAACTCACCGAGAGCATCCCCTGTCCTTACAACTTTGTTCTCAGCAAAGAAATATTTTAGAATAATGTAAATATTTTGTCCATGTGATTGGTTATGTGAAATTAAAATATATATAACTTTTGTTCATGTCTCTTCTTAAAAGGTACACTGTGTATCTTTTCTGGTGGAGGGTCAACAACCTGCTCATCTCCCTGGAGACATTACTATTTTACCCTGATTATTTCACAGTATTGGAATAAACTTGATAATCACAATGGAGACAGGTTAAGGTCAGATCTATGGAGAAGCAAGCCTGCACATGGTATGAATTTTTTTTAAGGTATTTTTGAGCTATAAAACATATGCAACTGAACAAATTCAGCCAAGCTGAACAACATTTAGTATGGAATCTTCCAAGGCAAAGAAATAACATCTCCCTGGAGAAAAACAAATAGCAGACAATCCACTTTAGAAGTTACATAGTGCACCTTTAATCTAGCATGCCCAATGTGTTTGTGTTTTGATGTAGCTGTGAGCCAGCTACTCGCAGTGAACAGTGAACTTTTCCAATAGTGAAACTATTTTGCACCAAGTCCTTGATTCTTGGCAATATGTGGGGGAAATATTGCCAAAAGCAGATAGTCTTTTCCTCCTTTCCAGCAGTGCCATCTTAATTATTGATCTAGCTCTTTAAGTGCTCTTTTATTCATCAGGACTCTCTTGGGCGTACAAAACGCCTGTATTATGACCCTAACGTGAGAGAACTTAAAGGGCCCATATTACACTAGTTTCTGATCTGCTATAATATTGCATCTTATCTCCTCAGAAACATACTTTGTTGTTTTGTTTTGTTTTATTCACACATGTTTAAGACACAAACCCTGCATATTTAGGCTGAAGCCCAATTTATGGTTATGTATCAACTCGTCTGCGTCACGACGTAGAGAGTCTGCGTCACCTTGAACTTGAAGAGTATCTGTAAAAAATGTTTCAGAAGAAGCGCTTCCTGGACCTCCAGAGGATAATACACAGTAGATCAAACTCAGTGGTGCTCTTTGGGAAGGGTATCTGTGTTGACTGGTGTGCACCTCAGAAACGTTGTAACTATGCGTCGAACCGACGCTGACAGCAAGAGAAAGCGATGCAGACAATAAGGGCTGTACATTTCCAGTCAGTACTCTGCTTTCCCACTTCATTTCATATACACGAACGCCATTTTTAAATCCTGGCCTTCTACAGTTGTGGCGATGAATTACTTCACAGTGCACAGACCTTGAAGCAAATCCATAAATAAAAAACGATGGCGACAAGGTGACGTTGGCAGTGTGCGTTGAGTCAATGCAGAACTATAATTCGGCCTGGAATTAATCTCTTGAACAGAAAACATTTTGTTCCACCTTGTGATGTCACAGGAAATGCTCTACTGTGTTTTAAAACTTCATACACTTTGACTAGAATCATTTGGGTGATTTCAGCCCTGAAACTGCAATGATCTAAAGGTAAAAGGTAGCTGTTGACTTTAAAACTACCACTACATGACATCACATTGTGGAAAACAGCATTTTCAGCTGGAGATGTAGACAGATTGATAATAAAGGGTTACTCATGTATGACAAAAGCACAACTCTGGGTATGTGCTTGACGAGGTAACAGCATTATAACATGGCTTAAAGCTCACAGGAGTCCATTTTTGTGTAATGTAGGACCTTTAAAAGGACAAAGACAGGTGGTAATAGTATTTTAGAGGCAAGACTATATTACAACATTTGAACAGACTTGAAGTCACAAGATATATAATCATGGTATATGAACGTACCTGGACAACTGAAGTACATAAAACACAATGTTGAAGTGAGGATTTACTGGCTGAGTTTTGAATATGAAATTGAGAAATCATGAGTTATACTGGCAATACAAGGTCAAAAGCATTTTAGGAAATTCCCTAGGTAAATGTGCTAGTTATACCATTGTTAGATAATTGGGTCTGACTGTGGACAAACATAATAACAGGGCTAGTAGTAGGCCATACTACTACTGTCACAATAACATTTTATTTTTTTTAATGGTGCATTGTGCAACTTTTTTGGTGGATGATCTGTCACCCGCTTGTCTCCATGGACATGTTACTGCTTTGCCTAGAATGTTCCACAGCAGAGATTAAACCTCTTTATCTCAAGGGAGACAACTAAAGGCTACATTACAGGTCTGATCTGTGGAGAGGTTTACACTTTTTGAGCAATAGAAAAAACAGTGATGAATAAATGCTAGATAGATGCGTGAATGAATGATAGAAGTGATTTATTCAACCCTCTTTAGCTCAAATTGTATTATTCTAGTACAGAAAAATAACAAAATATTTCCCACGACAAATACTGAAACTCAAAAAAGATTCTTCCAGCTTTCATATATTGAATGATAAATCAATATAGTATTTATCGTGACAGGCCTTATTATACTACTTTACCATATTTTATTACATATCAAATTATCTTTAAACCTTGAAGCCAACTGCCATGTGGTTCTCAAATTGCAGTTAACGTTCTAATACTGTACACTGATTGGATTTAGCCTCACTTCTGAAAGCATGCACTCACTATTATTCCAATACACAAGCATCATGTTGCCTCAGGAGAGCTACCATTACCAGACCATTCCTTCCATTTCAGATTCCATTAGTGGATTTTCCTTTAAGCATTCCAGATATTGCAAAACCTCTTACCTTTTTTAGATCTTGACGCAGGTGATGAAGGAGACCGAGGAGACTGGGAGATGACATCTGCTTTGGTAGGTGTCTCCAGTCTGGGGTCTTTCATAGTTGGGGTCTCCATCCTGGGGGTGTTTTCTGTGGTGGGGGGGCTGCTTTCCCCTTCAGGGTCCGGTCTGGTCTGGTCCACGGTCAGGGCTTGGACGGGAGCTGGTACGGGGAGCAAACAGAGAAGTACTGAGTAAGAAACTGGAAACAAAGTGGCAAAGCACGGAGGTAACACTCAACCAGTCTGGTGTCATTCCTGTGATGTGTCAGTGAAGAGAGATACAACGTCAGCTTCCTCCAGACTAAGTTTGGAAGATGGGTGGGACGGTTGAGACACAGTTTCCTATTGATTTTGCTGTAATAATCTAATACAGGATTACATAATTTGCCTGAGAGCAGCAATAATTAACCGAAACCAGTCAACCATAAATGAGTTTTCCTTTTGGATGAAGCTAGAGATGGAAGCTAAATTTTTCATTTTTTATCATATCAGTTATGAGCCTTAAATCACCAGAACAAGCTCATATTTTGTTTTGACTGATCTGTTGCCTAAAGAGTTCACTCAAAGCTTCATTTGAACTCCTTGATATAAATAAATAACTGCTCAAAATGGGATCATGTAGCCCTCTTGAAGATTTGTAGTAAAAAAGGGACAGTGTGTTTGTTGTAAGTGAAAATAATTATACATTATTTGGTGAAAAAAATCAAAATCATTCATAAATATTGGCCCAAAAACATCGGCAGAGCTTGATGGACATCGGTTGCTCTGGATTCAAAGCAATTGAAAACAGCATCTGCCATGAACAAAATATACTGACCGATCTCTTGATGAAGACAACATGAAGAAACACTTTCAATGACAAGAATTATGGCTTGTCAAGGTTAAGGCATTATGACAGAAAAAAGGTTTCTACGATTTTACAACTGTCCCACTGATACTGCAAAATTTGCCAAAGATGAATCCTGTTAAACCTATTTTCCTTGTAAAATAAGCATAAATGAACATATAGGCTACAGTTAAATCCACCTGTAAATGCATGCCTGTTACCAGTTGGCTACTGTTAGACCGAGTTATCGACAGTCCCAGCAGATGCAGACCTCCTGGCACACCACAGCACTCAATTCATTATGATTTTCTAGACAGTATGAACAAAATGCAAAATCATCAATCAAATCGCATAAAGTAGCCAGAGATCATTTGGAAGAAACATTGCATCCCCTGCCACATTTGCACATTTGTATTTTGAGACATGGAGTAAAGTAAAAAGAATAACTGGCCTTCTGGTAAGCAGCTCCATGTCAGAATCTATCTGTATTCAGACTTTGACGGACGGACAAAGAAACTTGTGGGTGGTTCATTTAGCTTAGTCCTTTCTTCTCCATTCCCTTGTGGAACCATTTAGAACCGAAATTTCTCTTGCTTTAAAAGGTGCACTGTGTAACTTTTTGGTTGGGGGGTCTGTCACAAAAAAGCTCTGCCTAACATTTATTAAATTACAGGTGGTTTTATAGCTCAAAGAAAAAAAGCAGAAAAGTTACACAATGTATCTTTAAGTGTGAAGATATAAAAACGTGGGCCTACATGCTGTAAATTACCAGGGCTTTTGGCTAAAAACAACATGAGCTGTAGGGAGCCATCACAGCAACAGAGTAGCTGCATGGAAGATTTACTCCACAGACATTGTCCTATTGAAAAGCCTACACAGAGGACCACTGAAGGAAAGCGAGACCAATCTAGTGACACTTCAAAGACCACTGATTATAGCTATCCATGGAGTGTGTAACTGTATGCCAGGCTCCCGAAGTCATAAACAACACCATAGATCCAGGCTATAGTCTTTTCCCAAGCGGTTCTCTCGGCTCAAGTCTAATAAATAAAACCTGCAGACAAAGATCTCTAAGAATAGCTGTCAAAGTGGGTCAGACAAAACTTTTGTCATCAGTAACATGTGGTGGCCTTGTGCTGCGTTAAAGGGTCCATCTTAACCTATTTTCTGATCTGTGTTCAAATGTTGTTTCCTATTCCATGTTGTGATTCCATGTTGTAATACAGGAAGTGCTCCACTGTGTTTTTAAACTCCATACACCTTTACTTGAATCTTTTGGATAATGTCAGCCCTGGAATTGCCAGTCTCTTCTGAACAAAGGGTAAAAGGCAGCTGTAAACTTGAAAACAACTACTACACGACATCGCAAGGTGGAGCAGACAATTTTGAACTTAGGAGATGTAAATAGAATAATAATGCAAGATTGCTCAAACAGTTGTGAAACAAAAGACAACTCCAGGTATGTTTTTGATGAAGTTAACAACATTTTAACATAATTTTGTGTAATGTAGAACTTTTAAGCTAAAAAAAAGTGGAAGTCTATGAAGTATGTTTTGTAGGCAAGACTTTGTGCTTGCACTGTCAAAGCATTGCACTATTAAACAGGCATTCCTCGGGCAGCGATGGACTCCGACAGAGAAGGGGCCATTGTTGTGGTTCATGCATGGCAACGGGAAAGCTGCCAGCACTCTGCAATGACAGCCACAGAGAGATGGAAGGAGAGACAGCGGTGAGATCAACTGAAGCCAGACTGCTGTTACTGGAACAAATCGACGATGAGAAACCACTCCGGAGTTATCATCGATGTTGCAGCTTTACATTAGTCCACTTTAGCATTACTTTCAGTTAGAGATAGGTTGGCCAGTATATTGGTTGTAATATTTGATCTTTTTAAATCTCCAGCATAGGCCGATATTTTGTTTTGGTCAATCTGCTGCCTAAAAAATACACAAAGCTTTATTTTAACACTTTAATACAAAGAGATAACTGCACAAAACATTACTAAACCACTCACTCAAAGGTTGTAGTAAATTTAAATTACATAATACGGGTAAAATAATCAAAATTGGTCCTACATATCAGACCAAAAATATCTGCAGAACTTATCGGCTATCGGTTGTTCTGGATTGTAAACAAATCGATGTCTACTCTGAGTGACCGTCAACAAAAGCAGTACAGTATTTAAGACACCGAATGCTATTACTGCTGAATTTAAGGTTGTTTACCTCAAAGGAAGTATGAAAATTACTAAAAGTCTGTATTGTTCTGGACATCAGTATTGCATGACAAAATTAAGATTGTGAAAATTGTTTTTACTATATCGCGCGGCCCTTTGATTATAGACTTGTGCTTTTCTTGGTCTACAAAAGCTCAGTTAAATGTACTGTATTTTTATTTTATTTAGAAGAAAAGGTCTGAGAACAATCTTAACATTCATCCAGACAGACATGATCTAACAAGTCTAAATTCACTATGTAAAGAGGCCACTCATTAATAGCAGCACATGTCAAATCTGTGTTTTTCACTGTAAAATTAAGTTTCATTAACTGAACTCTACGCCACTCATATTAGTATGTCACTGCAGGCGTTCATTCACAGGTTAAATGTCACTCAACTCTTCTGTCTACATTCATTACTTGGCGAATTCCCCTCTGCTCCCTGAGGGCAAATGAGCCACAGTGAGAAGGTGATTTTACAGTTTACCTTTTGACAGACAGCTATTATGTGTTACAGTCACTTCATATTATGTGACACTTTTATCCACCTGGGAACCGGAGCCTGCCGTGACTGAGGGGGTCCGAGCAGAGAACCACAGAGATGTATGCAGTCGATGATGGAGGGGACAAGAATGGAGTTTCGCGTAGTATGTAGGTGGCAGTGACAGTGAATACCAATGGAACCTGAAGCTCTCTGGGGGCAGGAGGAGCGCACGGGGAGAGGGAGACTGCAGCGCTGTGGGGGGCTGGAACAAGGGCTGATTGATGAAGAGAGGAGACTGGGCCAACAGACTACTGAGAGAACATGCAAGGTCAATGTCAATGGAAAATTTAATGACTGATATTAATGCGCGTTGTCACTGGTGGGTATTGGTGGGCGATTTTAAGTAAATTAATACTTTATTTTTAGCAGTATTTCAAGCTTTTGTTGCATGTACAAAAAACAAACTGCAAACACTAAATTAATATCTTGATAATTTCTTTGATTATCTCCATGAAAATGTATAAAAACTTAAAATTACTATTGTTTGTAAATCGTCTTTGAGT
Source organism: Boleophthalmus pectinirostris (assembly GCF_026225935.1). Classification (NCBI taxonomy): domain Eukaryota; kingdom Metazoa; phylum Chordata; class Actinopteri; order Gobiiformes; family Gobiidae; genus Boleophthalmus; species Boleophthalmus pectinirostris. Next base: position 13,484,845 of record NW_026571447.1, on the reverse strand, counting down.
GTCCCAAAAGGTGCTACATAAGTCTGATGTATTATTATTATTTTGTTTTATATTCTCTTTTTTATTTATCTCTATAACAACAATTGCAGTACTATCAACTTTTCAGCATATCTCCAGCTTCTACTGTTGAGACACAGCAATGACTGGAAAGCCTGAGAGAAGTTGGATTCTGGCCAGAGCTGGTTTTGGCTTTAGTCCAAGGTATTTATTGTACATGTGTGTATTCCAATCTATTTTAAAACTGATTAATTGGTGTACGGTGTTATAATGATTGCAAATGTAACTAAAACATAAAATCATGAATTAGCATTGTTGCTTCACTGTAGGTTCCTGAAAGTGTTGTAAAAGGTTTATCATCTGAACTAATGGAGCCCTCTCGCATTGGCTGACATCATAATCACATGACTGCTTCTTCCTGCATATTTACAATGCAGCATCACACTGGAGCCGAACCCTCAGATTCCTGTAGCCAAAAGCCATTAGTCTGCCTCCCTGTTCTGACATCACATCTGCTTTATTCAAATGGGCAATCGATGGACCCCAACTTACTGAGCTTTGCTGGAGTCTGCACTGTGCCGGGACATGGAAAATCACTTTGACATAGAGGTATTACTGGAAAAGGGGAGTTATAACAGCCTGCATATCTCAACTTGGCCCTGTCTAAAAGTACACTAAGAACAACTAAGCCTAAATCTAGAACAAAATAAGACCAGAAATACAGAGTAAATTGAAAAATGGGAAAGAAAACAAACAACATCCTTAGGCCACAATGAATGCTGTGCTAATATAGTACAGTTTATAGGCTTAAAAACTGCGTAGGTGAAATCCAGATTTTTACCTGTGATGCAACAATCTGGGCAAAATGTGAATGGAGCATTTTTCAGTCCTAAGTAGACTTTGGATTAATGAAAGCGTGAATGAAGCAACAGGTGTGAAGGAAAACAACTCCAGGATGTATTTGATGAAGGGACAACAATATTGCATGGTAAAAAGCTATTTAAGCCTTCAAAGGTACATTTCATTTTTCTGGTGGAGGGCCCATCACCTGCTTGTTTCTATGGATATGGCATTGATCTGCCTGGAATTTTCCACAGTATGACATTAAACTGCACTACCTTACATTTATTCAATTTCAGGATGTTTTATAGCTTAAAAATACAAAAAACAAAAACAGGCATTCTGACTGTGTGCGGGGTTGCATCTCCACAGATCTGACCTGTAACTTGGTCTAGTTTGGTCTACAAGTTTTAATGCCATGCTGTGAATTTGTGAAATATTCCAAACAAAGTCATAACATCTCCATGAAGAAAAGCATTTGACACACTACACCAGAAAAGATGTACCTTTAAGTCACAAAATATTGTCATTATTTAAAAAAAAATGGAAAACCCTAATAGTGTGTGGTATTAGATTTCTTGTTATGTGAATATTTTGTCAGCTAATATTGCAATAATATACATGCATATTATTTTAAGTTGAAGCTGCTTGCATATGGTGTACAGCTGAGACACTGTTTAAAAGTGGGTCATCATGGGAGCTTCAGGAATCCATGGCATCCCAATGTGATGATTGGTTTAACATGGCGTCACCACTGTTCAGCTGGTCTCTTCCTGTGTGTCCATGGGGCCTCAAGCTCCAGGTGTTTCTCCATCCCTGGAGCTCCGAGTTTAATGTTAACAAAGGAATGAAGACACACGAAAGGCAACTCCAAAGGTATGGGCAGCGGCAGTCCTTCAGATGAGGCTGCGTGGATGAGCACAGTAGGGGAGGAAAGGACAGCAGGAGAAACAGCGGGTCAGAGATTTCACAGTCAAAGGCAGGTTGGGTCAGACAGAAATATGGCCAACCAAACTGTTTTCGTTTGCTATTTTAGAGGAGTATGACATAAAGTAGAGGCTTAAAACTGGGTCAACAGCTGCTAAATAGACAAGAAAAAGGGCTTAGTAGAAATTATGCGTCAACAAAAGTATCAGAAAAGCTTTAAATGGGTCTGCTGTACTGTTTTTTCTGGAAGGGGTAGGTAATATGCCAAATAAAAAATGGTATTACAATTTTCTAAAGCTGATACCTCAATTTTGATTTGTATCACAATTTAAGCAGTTCGCATCTACTATGTCAGTAAGATGTAACTGAAGCTATCTACTGCTTCTGAGAGTTCAAACTTTACTCTGAACTGTCACTTGCTCAGAGTATAACAGAGCCTGACCAATAGGAAGGGCTCAATCATTATTATTATCAATTATCAATATTAGAGCTATGTGCATTTTCTATAATGCTGCCCTGGAACAGCAATGCAAGTTTGAAGAAACTAGTCAACACACCGACTAGGGATGCACAGATACCAATACTGGTGTCAAATATCTGTGCCAATACTCAAAAATTGGCTAGAATGGGTATTGGTTCCATAATTCTGGTTCAGCCGACATTGTGATTGGGCCTTTAATTGGACATAAGATTTTACTGGCTGATTTAGGCCCTCAAAGTCTCATAATGTTTGAACATTTTCTCATATGAAGCTGGTCTGTAGTTATGTGAAGGATAAATAACAGTTGAATAACACAAGTGGATCACTAATAAGTTAACTGTGTCTTAAGGAAATAATTATAAATAATTTAATTCCTACACTTGCATTGGCTATCAGCAGATACTTAAAGTCAACGTATCGATATCAGACTTGAAAAAGCTGGATCGGTGCTATCATTGTCAACATTGTACACATATAGGATGGCTGATAAGCCAGAACATGGTGCCAAAAATAATGCAATGCTGTTTTGAATACCATACAGCTGAGATGAAAGAGGATAAGTTGCACATAACACAGATGTTTTTCCACCTGATCATGAACCTCGCAGACTTGTGTGAATTATTGAGTCTTGTCCAACTCAGCACATGATTCACTGTGACACAATCTGCAAAGAATGACAGGCGGCCAGCACATTCTTCAGGCTTTGTTTACATATTAACAACCGCGGGTGAGATACTTCTGCTGCAGACACGTAGCTAGAGAGGCAAATAAAGAGCCAGACTGAAGGAGGCCCTAAAACGAGTAGTCAGTATGATTACAGCCATTTGTTTTGAATGCAACATCTGCACTTGTCGAGCCAGTGTAGCAAGCAGAGTAAAAATATAGGGCAAGGCATGGAATATTTATGACTCCCAAGTAAAAACCTTTGTATTCACTGGAAATGTAGAAAAAGAGATGTGGCTGCCGAACTCTAGCACACTTGAAGAGTCTATATTAAGCTTTTTCTGATCTGTTATTTGTTTCCTCTTTAAAAACATACCTGACATTGTGTCTTTCTCTCAAACTAAAAATACTTTGTTCCACCTTGTGGTAATACAGGAAGTGCCCCACTGTGCTTTTAAACTTCACTACCTTCACTAGAATCATTTGGATAATTTCAGCCATGGAATCCCAATCTCTAATGAACTAAAGGTAAAAGGTAGCTGTTAACGTGAAAACTACTGCTTCATCAAAAGGCGGAACAAAGTATTTTGAGCTTTGGAGATGTAGTTAACCTAATAATAAAGGATTACACAAACATGATACAAAACACAACTCCATGTATATTTTTCAGGAGGAAACAACATTCCAACATAGCTTAAAGCTCACAATATTCAAGTTTGCATAATATAGGACCTTTAATGGTCGCAAAGACACAATGCTACATAAAGCTGACAAAAAGGGACTAGTTGAAAAGGATAGGTCTCTTTCACAATGTGACAGAGGCTAATGAACTACCTCATCGCTAGCTTGCACCCCCACCCTGGACCCCATCGCCCCTTCACCAAATTCTGTCCCCATCGTGCGCCAGTGGGGTGATGTAAGGGGGCAAGAGGGGCCCAGACACACAGGAAGCACAGAGTAAACAACAAGTCCTGACTCCATGCCAGACCCGGTCCCATGTGGGTTGGAGTGTTTGTGAAAGAGCAAAGATTTAAAGTGTTTTTAAATAGACCAGAATCATACTACAAATACAAACACAACAGATAATAACCTTGAACTAGAACTGAAATTTTCTGAACTAGGGAGGGTTGATATGTGTTTTTGCAGTCCAATTTGTTTAAATGAGGCAATATGCAAATTCAGCTTTTCTGAGCTTTTAACCATGCTATAACTGTGTTCCCTCATTATCAGGTTGACTCATGCATACTGGAGTACTTTTAATTTTAATTGTCCTGTATCGGCGATTAAGTGCTCAGAAAAGTTCCTCTATACCTGCCACTTTCCATCTTATAATAGCCATTTTTCTACAGTAGAAACAAATGAAGTTTGCATTTTTTAACAGGAAGTCAATAGTCTCATTTCTATTGCTAAAATATTTTTAAGAAATATATTGGTTTCAGGGAACAAAAGGTTAAATAATAATCTATGCAAGTTAATTACTTAAAAAGGCACAATGTGTGTCTTATATTGCACAAAAATAACCACAAGATGTAGGAAATATCATTACACAGTTCTTTTAAAAAAAACAAAGTCTATAGTAGAGATAGATTGGTGTAACAGCTGACAGTTTGTACAAAATTTTAATTAGATCATTTGGGAAAAATCACTTAAATCAGCCCTACATATATATTAAAAAAAATGGCAAAGCTCATCAGCCACTGATTCCTCTGGATTCTAAACAATCGATATGGGCCATGGAAAAATGCATATCTAGTTTGGGGACATTATTTGAGTAAGATTTGAGGCAGGCATATGATTCCCTGTTGATGGATTCAGCATGTGTCCACAGCAGCAGTTATAGCCCCTACAGGACACAGCAGTCGTCCGTGGCATCTCAATTTCCCCCTGAATACTGGAGTCTGTGTGGTCCGCAGTGCCCCATCACCTGGCCCGAGCTCAGGACAATGTCTTCATTTAACTGCACCCACTCTGCCAACCCGCCACACAGTGAGACATAGAGATAGAGATGATATGGGTATTTTCATCGCCGATGCAGATACCAACATTTTTGAATCCCGAGAAACCGATGGCCGATAAGCTCTCTCGATATTTTTGGGCTGATATCTTGGTGCAATTTTGATTATTTTTCCCCAAATTATTTAATTTTAATTTACTACAAACTCACCCAGAGCCATTTTTACCCATAAACCTTTAAGAGAGAGGTTTAGTCATGTTTTGTGCAGCTATGTCTTAGTATTATCAATCAGTCAATCAATCAAACTTTATTTGTATAGCACTTTTCATACATTTGAAATGTAGCACAAAGTGCTAGTACTAAAGTGTTAATATAAAGCCCTATGTGTTTTTAAGGCAACAGACTAACCAAAAGTAAATATAGTCCTGTGCTGGCGATTTAAAGCCAATAGCTGATACACTAAAAAGTCCAAATATCAATATATCGGTCTATTTCTATGGGAAATGGCTATGTCTGAAATAGGAGTGGGTGATATTGACAAAAATGTACATTGAATTGTATCAGGAACATTATTCAAATCATATGTTTTTGGCAATGCATAAAGGTTGTGCTAGTTAAAACATCTTAGCTGTGGTTTATGTAGAAATGTGCAATTAGTTAAAGTTTAATTGAGATTTTGTTATCTGTAATTATCAATGATATGCTTGTGTCTTTTTAATTGAGATATGGTTTTGGAGGCACAGCAGAGTTCAGTGTTGTGCGAGTAAGCCTGTATTATATTTCAGGAAATTGGTTTTGAGAGCTGTTTATTTCTTTTCATCAAGACAATATAAAGTTGAAACCAAAATTGTGATAGTTTTGTCAGACAAAAAGTGAACTCTGGAAATACTGGTTCTGGTTGAATAAGCCTCCAAACTCCAAATGGATATTACAACAATGAAAATAAAGGGCATTATGTTTTCATATAATAGAAAGAACTGAGATTTTGAATATAACGTTCCCTCTCTTGTCAACTGGCTGTATAGTCAAGCTCGTAATGAGACAAAAGAACCTCACTGGTTTCTGAATGCCAAAAGTTGCCATTGTCATTGCCCTTGCCAGTGTTTCCCACAAGTTTATACTAAGACCATGGTGGCACAAGCGATCCACATTTGAATCATTTTATTCAGTGCAATATATGGAAAATACATGAATTTTTGGCTCTGCTGACAAAAACTACTAAACACAGATCAAATATAGTTATTTCTATATGTTTAACACAATACTCCAGACTTAAAGCATCATTAGTTTAACCAATTTTTTGGTCAACATTATTTATAGACTATGGGGGCAAAGGTTAAACATTGGGGCCCTCCGTAGTCTCCTCTATTATTGGGAAACACTGCATTCATAACTGGATGTGTACACGCATGCATTTCTGTTGCTCCTGACAACCCATGCATGATATCCCAATGGGGGCTGGGAAGAGAAGGCATGACATCATCTGCACTGCTATAGAAGCATGTGCATCATATGTTGCGTTCATGGTACAGCAGCTTTTGGCTTTCTGTCAATCTCTCGTGTCCTTTTAGATATTGAATGAATTCCCTTGTGTATTTGGTTTATGAACACACAATATAAATTAGAGATAGGGTTAATATTTTGGTTTGTTTTGGTGGATCTGCTGCTTAAAGAATACACACATTATATTAACACTGTAATACAAAGAGATAGCCGCACAAAATGTGACTCTTAAAAGTATATAGTATAAAAAAAATGGGCTGTGGGTGAGTTTGTAGTACTTATTGGCCATCAGTTTCTGTGTATTCTAAACAACTGGCATCATCATCGGCCATGAAAAAAAATGTATCGATTGATCTCTACTATGGACAATATATAAATGCATGAAAATTGTTATTTCCATGGGTATTTTGTTGGCAAATCTTGCAAAAATAAAACCAACCAAACCATTTCCTGGGGAAAGAATTCAAATGAAACCAACACATCAACAAAGCATTTGAAGGAAAAAAGTTGAAACGTGAAACATTGTATGATTAATAATGTATACATGCTCTTAGCAAAGCACAATACTAAACCTAAATGTATTTTTAAATAACACGATGTAATTTTCATCACAAAATATTTTAATAAGTAAGTAATATTGTTGTAATGTAGAACATGTCCTTTCTGGCTATTATATTATATGTGTAATTTTTTGAAAACCCCATCAAGTACCAGAAAAAATATAAATGGACAGAACAATTAGAACACTGTTACCTAAAATACAAAATTGGTCAACGTACCCAGCCAAGCAGAAAAATACCACTTCACCCTACTGATCACTGATTTACCCTTAAATGATTTCCAAATGTCCTTTTCCACAGCAGCTCAGGGACTAATCAATAAAGCAGGGTAATAGACCAGGACACATTTTATCAGGACAGCCATGTTGACATTTTACTGTAGCTCTGACCATCTGTGCCCTTGAAAGCAAACAACCACGACACCACACCACCACTGTTTGTCGCTCATCATCGTATTTGCATGAAGATTAGCTAAAACCAGTAATCCGTCAAGTCTTTAACATATAATTACCTAGAGTTTTGTAAATCAACACAAAAAATCTTGATTTTAAAAACATTCAAGCTGTATTTGGGGTTTCATAATGGGTAATCTAATCTCCCAGGACTGGTGAAGGATTTGGGAAAAATATCAAATTGTGATGTTTTCTGCCATGCATTGCAATTAACATTTTAAATAATACAATGCTGTTCAAAGTTCAGGTGTTAAATATGTCTGACTGAAAATAAGGCTGAAATATACACTGACAAATGAATCACATTTCAAATATTTGTGCAGATATAAACAGGGTTAACCATTTTTATGCAAAGCTTACCATGTTACACTAAAAATATGGTGGCACACATGATCCATATTTGAATAATTTCATTTAATACAATTTTTGGAGTATACATGCCCATATTGCCTCTATTAATCAAAAACTGATTACAAATTAAATATAGTTACTTCTGTATATTCAACACTGGAAGAATTTACAGTCATTTGTATCATCAGTTTTTGTTCTGCTTCATTTTAAAATATGAGGGTAAAAATTACACTGTGGGGAGGGCCACCGTAGTCTCCTTTAGTAACAGGAAAGACTGTTTATGCATAATAAGATGGAATATATTGTTGTTTGTAGAGGAAATTATGGTACTTCAAAAACTGCAATGTTTGAGATTTGTTATTTTGCATCCATTCAAATTGCATTTTTGATTCAATTGCGATTAATCTTGCAGCCATTAAACAATGTAATGTGTGTGTACAATGTGGGTTGACATAGAAACTACGCTGGTGGCCTTTGCGTGGTCTAATATTAGTTACTGCCTGGTCTGGTGACTGCAGCTTTTGGGTGAGTGTGAACTGCTCAGACTGTCTGGGATATTTTCAGACATGGAACAAACCGGCCGCTCCAAATCACTTCCCTATGTCCTTCCGAAGTGTCCCAGAAGAAGAGGAGCACCAGTGATAAAGTAGGCCAGCACCTGTGGCATAAATTTCCTGTTGTAGACTTTATATATAAATGGACATAGCTAGTGGCTGCAAGTCACTGCGTTCCAAATAGGACGTGAGCATGGAGGTACTTCCTGGCTCCATTGACCCTAGCTCCAATTTACTTTACATTGAAAAATTGTCAACTCTTTCTCTGTAACTTCTACTGATTCTGGTGTTTTTATTTTGCTATTTTGTGAGTAAATACATTCCCACTCTTAAGCTGGAAGTGGCCTCTAAATTTGCACCTGTAATTGCTAGCCTCATGAGCTTCATTTGCCTGGAGCCAAACGCCATGGGAGACATCACTGTCCCATAGTCCACATCTTTATACAGTCTATACTCACAATCTACAGTTAAGAGGTGTACCTGTGAGACCCTGGTTTTACATTGAGGAGTTGTATTGTGGATAAGAATTTTGGGACAGTGGTTGGGCAAAATAACAAGTACAAAAAAGGGTTAGGGTTAGGATTGATTCCATACTGTGAAACTTTCCAGACAAAGCAATAACATCTCGATGGAGAAAGGCATTTGACCAACCCTCCACCAGAAATTACACAATGCACCTTTAAAATTAATGCACTGTAGCAAAAGACTAATAACTACAAGACATGAGTAAAGTACTTATTAAAATGACTAACATCTTTAAATATATAATGTATAGAATAAAACAGAATACAATAGCTACTTCCTGTACAGCACTTCAGACAGAATAGATTGTGAGTGTCAGTTAATGGTGATGCTTTTCCATCTTGAGATGCTAGCTCTGAGCTGTTTGCATTCTCCAGTCATCGGACACACAGTGCTTGCATGGTGAGAATTACACCATCGGGGTGCTAATGTTGGGCCAGTATAATGCACTGTGTGGGAAGTGAATTTAGTCATCCATATTTTGGGTTTCATGTGCAAAAAAATTTACACATAATTTTATCTTTGCACTGTTTTTCTCTTGTATATAGCTAGAGATACATTTGTATCACTATATTTTTCTATATTTTATTTGTACATATGCATATTTATATAATGATGCCTTATTTGACACCAGCCTCTTGCTATTTTTGCTACTTATTTTGAATTTATTATTACCATTTATAGTTTGCTCTTTGTTATTAGATTATATTGTGATGTGTGATCTACTGTGTCCAAATAATTTCGCTTGTGGAACAATAAAGTCTATAAACCTGCAATAGAGCTTCAATTAACCATCAGTATCTAAGCCTGTCACAATAATTACTATATTAATTCATATATGTTGGGACTCAGTATTTATTGTGTACATTACCTTTGCAAAAACAATGATTATATTGGGTATTTTTTTGTTCTAATAGAATACAATTTGAGCTGTCAAAATTTCAATATGTGACTATTATGGCTAATTCCTTGTTCATTCTTTTATTTCTTTGTTGGAGTTCATGCCTTTTGAATGACACTGTATATTTAAAAATAGGTTTAGTTGGATTATCTTTTATTATTGTGGTTGACTCAGTAGGATAAACTAGTATCAATATTATCTTTTATCACAGTATATTTCTGTAACAATACATCAATATCCATGCTTTGTTATTGTGACAGGCCTACCTAATTAACCAAACAGGTCCATATAGTCACACAGAACCAAAACAAAACCAAATGTGCCTCTGTTCTGCACCAGACAAAAACACTGGCACGAGTTCAGACGGACCCTTTGTGAGTCAGATACTCCTGATGTCTTCTGTTCTCAAACTTCACAGTGCTCTTCACCCTGGCTTTAGGAACAATAACTACCAGAGTCATTAAACCCCAGATCAATAACTCAAGAGGAATTAACCTTTGTCTGATCTTTTTAGCAAGACATGCAGTTTGTAAATTAATGTCAGGAGGGGTAAATAGAGATAAGCCTTTCCTGTTTTCATTATGATACACAAACTTTCTAAGCATAGAAATCTGTTTTGCCTGTTGATAACTTCATTTATATAATTATGCCTTATTTGACACCAGTCTCTTGTTATTTTTGCTACTTATTTAGAATTTATTATCACCATTTATATTTTTTCTCTTTGTCATTATAATATCTTGTGATGTTTGAGCTACTGTGTCCAAATAATTTCCCTTGTGGATCAATAAAGTTTATCTAAATTTATTTCTAGTCAAACTTATGCTCATTTCAGACTCCTTCTGCTCCAAGACAATGGAGATGGTGGGGAAGAACATTTGTCACTGAAGAATAATCATGTTTGTTTTTGTGACAGTTAAAACTAGTGTTGCCATTTATTATTTTAAGCAAATAGAACTCCAGTGAAAGCTAAAGCATCTCTTCAGAACTGTTTGCACAATGTCTAAATCACAAATCCAACTATAATCCCAGTGGAAGATCTTGTTTCCCCTGTTTGTGTATTTGGCTTGGTTATATACTGTACTTTTTGGGTGGAGTTTTGCACAAACCAAGCCCAGTTCAATATTTATTTGCAAAATTAGGTTAATTAATTGTCTGAGGTATAAGTAGTCCACAGGTTTAAATTTATGTGCTTTGAGGCTTTTGAGCATCTTGGCCGGTCCAGACAGCTGTTGAATTAAAGAGGTTGTGCATGACCACACAGAGCAAAATGGCAACACATCACTCAATGGAGAGAGCAGGAATAAAAGAAGGATTAAGAGCACTTCACAAAGAATGCCTAAGCGAATTCACAGATCATGGAACTTAATATTAAAATTTGACAATACTAATTCTTTTATTTACTGTTTTATTCCAGATGTCCTTTAACGATCCACTTATATACACTTTTTCATGACTGATGCTGATACTGATTGTTTAGAATCTAGACAAACCGATGGCCAATGAGCTTTTGGGCTGAGCTCTAGAGCTGATTTAGATAATTTTTACCAAACTATCTAATTAAAATTTAGAACAAACTCATTCACAACCTTCTTTTATTATAGACTGTGTAGAGAGCACTCTACTTAATTTTTTTTGAAGTAGCCTCTTTGGATTAAAATGTTCAAACAAAGCTTTATACATATATTTTTCATGCATGGTTGGACCACACAGAATACTGGCCCCTGCTGCAGATTTATGGCTGGTAGTCAATATGCTAAAAACTGCTAATATCAGCTTGATATATACTAGGTCTGTCTCTAATATCCTTCTTGATATTGTTGTTTTGATCGGCAGGGCCTTGGTTATTCTGCAGTATTTCACTCTTGTATTGGTCCCACTGACTAACACAACATAAACAAAGCGTCGCCATGGCACTTTTGGAGAGCATGGAGGAAGTTGTCACTTGTCATGTGGAGGTCAGGTCACACAGTGTAAGTGTCCATCTATTTCAGGAAGAGGACAGTGTGCTCATAAAGCTTTGACAACATCACACCATGGCCATCAAGAAGACCCTTTAACAACCAACACACAAACAACCACTGCATTTCCTCACACAATCTATCACAGTTGGATCAACAAAATGTCAAAATAAAGCCAGTCACCATAATTACTGACTAATCGTTCAGTATATGAAAGTTGGAACAATATATTTTGGGCTCTAAATGTATTGTGTGCACAATTTTTTGCACTACTGGGAATTATTGGTTATTTTTTGGCTTTATATGATAAGATTTAGTTGTAAAAGTCAGGTTCAATTCATAACTTCTAAATATCCATTACACATGCAAACTAACTATAAAATGTTTAATTCTTCTTTTTATTTATTGCAGATCTTTTATTGCATGATTCTTTAACAATATTGTAGATTTAGAATAGCTTTTTGTGGTTTAAAGGTGCACTGTGTAATTTTTTCCAGTAGAGGGTCCACCATCCAATTGTTTCCATGACAGTGTTATTGCTTTGCCTTGAATGTTCCATGCTATGGCATTAGACTTATGTAGCTTGCATTTATACAATTACGGGTGTGTTTATGCGCAAATATACATTGAAAAACGTCTATTCTTACTGTGTGCGGGGTCGCCTCTTCACAGGTCTAAACTGTATCTTTGCCTGGTAGCATCTGCTTGTCTCCATGAATATTGACAAGTTTGATGCCGTATTGTGGAAGTTTCAAGGTAAAGCAAGAACATTTCCATGGAGACAAGTAGGTTGTGGTCCCTCTACCAGAAACGTTACACAGTGCACCTTTAAATCTCCTCTAGGGTTTTTGTGTCAGTGGTACAAATTTGTTTCAGTATTATCTTTTATTGTCTATATTTGCTTGTATTTAAAATATATCACACTTAAAGATTTGTTATCATGACAAGCTTAGTCGGAATCAATTTTTCCAGTCAGACCACATCACTGCAGTCATGAATCAATTTCAAAGCTATGGTTTCCTCTTCACAGCTCATTGAAGTATCTATTTTGGTATGCACCTGGGAGAAAGAAGGAGAAAAACATCCTCTGGCAAAGCAGCTTCTACAACGGAGATAGGAAACCCCTGCACAACATCTGACTGCATGATGGTAGTAGCAGGCTAAACATAACAGTAAGGGGGATGGGTCCGGCTACATTACCTCATCTAGCATAAATTGCGTTATCTCGAGCTAGGAGATGGTCTGTGTGCTAAAAAGCTATCAGCTGATGAAAGCGACCTCACGTGAGCAGTGCCAACCTGTGCTGGGTTAATTATTGATGGTCGTGTCACGTGGATTTCAGATAAACATGGGGGACAATTTCATGAGATTGAATTAGTTCTTCTGATGCGTGAAGTCACTTGTCGATCCTTGTAGGCAAATTATCACACTGAGAAAATGGCCAACCCAAAAACAGTTACTGCAGAAAAACAAGCTATACAGTATTCATTCTCAAGTACAATGGCATAGGCTGCAAAGAATGAAGTTCAGCCAGTGTTAGTATGCAGAGTTAGAGTGTAACTTCCAGAACTAAAGTAGCATAAGACCTTGACCACTGAAGCTGATATAAAAATTATGCAAAAATTACATCACAGAAAAACCGCATTGCAAGAAAGTTGTAACAAAATTTTGACGCCATTTGAAACCAAATTAGCGCGGACTGAGAATGAACTGGGCTTGGCTAGTGCATTGTTATTACGTGGTTGTTGAGCAGTTGGCCGAAATTGTGAAAGACTTCGATGACAAAGCATGAAAAAGACGTGCGTAACATTGAGTCAAACTTACATGTTGATCCCGGTAGAGTCGGTTCCTCCATGGCGATTGCAGTCTCCTCGCCTTCAGCGCCTTTGTTCATTCAAACGAGCGAGTTGGGGCTCTTCCTCCCTCCGGCACTGCTCTCATACCTCAGGCACAATGTGGAAAACTTGCCCGAGTCACTCCACTTGCAGATTCCGCTCTGCACTGCGCGCAGAAAATCGTCGAAAATGACTCCCACGATGAATAGCGCTGGGTGTAAATAGGTGCCCAGGTGTCCGCCTTGAATCCAGCGAAACTCTGAATTAAAGACTGCTGTTAAAATGTAAAGATCAAATGAAAGGGAGAGCGATAAGTGTCTCCCCACTCGTCTCACGGAGCACACAGCTGATGCTCGGCTGGCGCGGATGCTCACACACTCCGGACTCAGGGTCGGACTGTACCATTATCACAGAGGGGTGCGTACGTGCGCGTTTCTGATTATATCGTTAAAAAGTCCGCATTTTGGGGTTTCGCGTAGTTATCAAACACTATAAATAAACGGATAAATGGATATTAATGGCGTAAGGTTAAAGGTATTCTCCACATCTTTAAAGTTTGACCCCCTACATGTGTTAATGGTTTATTCCCAAAACTACTGCCTGGAAACTGCTGGCTGCCTATCTACACTTGTCTGTTATTCTTTTTCAGTAATATTTTGGTACTTTTCACAGTCTACCGTAGGCTATTTAACTCAACTTAAACATTATTTAGAATTTTATTTCATTTATTTTATTTTGCCCAATATCTCTCACACACACACGGACCCAATCGAATCCACTTTATTTATATAGCACATTTCATAAACAAAACCGTCTCCAAAGTGCTGCACAATCCAAATAAAGCATATCCAATAGAAATATAAAATAAAGCTCTACTTAACTCTACTTGTTCTCATTAAGACAATAAATAAAATAATAGAAATATAAAATAATAAGAGCAAAAATACCAATAAAAAATAATGAAAAGGTTAAAAACATAAAATAAATAAAAGACACAGAGGACCACACAACTCACGCGCCCCTAAAAGCCAGAGAATAAAAGTGGGTCTTAAGACGAGACTTAAAACACTCCACCATGGGGGATATTAGAGATAGACATAGATATTTCATAGGATTAACTGCACATTGAAACATCTACACATTTGAACCAATTTACATAGATGTATTTTAGCCCTTCTTTAGGCTGTAAATTTCCAGTGCTCTCTCAGTTGGTTTCACTGGAGAAGCTGAGTAGGTGTTGGTTAGACCATAGGGCAGAATAAAAGCACTCAGGGGGACTGGAGTGGTCATCTGCATAATAAATGAAGTGAGTCCACAGTATCTTCAAATGTAAATGTGGGCTGAAAAAGTTAAAAATAAGTTTCACTTTTAGAGACACTATTGTTTCCTGGGTTTAATCCAATTTATTAGAAAATGGTTTACAGTCTAAGCATCCACCAAGAAGCTTGTGGATTCAAGAGAAAAATGTGTTTGTCATATAGTAATTCTATCAGTACCAGCTACACGAAGTAACTTTTTTGGTTGGAGGTCCATCACCTGCTTGTTTCTATGGGGATGTCATTGCTTTGCCTGGAATGTTCCACAGTACGACATTAAACAGCTCTACCTTACATTTATTAATGTACAGATGGTTTTACTGTTCAAAAATACCCATAAAAACAGGCATTCTGACTGTCAGCGGAATCGCCTCTCCACATATCTGACTTGTAGCTTGTAGAAGATAGAAGGTTTAATACCATACTGTGGACCAGTCCAAGCAAAGAAATAACATCTCAGTAGAGAAAAACATTTGACCACCATTTGACTCCACCAGAAAAGTTACACTGTGCAACTTTAATCATTATAGACATGTTTGCAACTATACAATAACTCTGGCAGTTTCTAGTTTCAGTTTTCAATATGACTTTTTCGCATTATCACCACTTATTGGCATTGTTGCATAGATATTTGTTCTTATCTGTTCTTATAGTATTAGTCTTATCCGGGGGGTGGGGTCTGGGGTCGGCACACTTAAGGGGGTCTCCCTTTGTGCAGCTGTTGAGTCCCCAACAGCCACCTGTCACTGCAACTGGAAAGTGGGGGTTTCATGAAATGGGGGAGGGGGCATGTGCTTGGTCTAAATTTTAATTGTTAAAAGTGAATACATAATAATGATAATGGATATTATCATGTGTTTAGAATGATTGATGACATAGGTACACAAAAGCAGAAACCATGGTGTAATAGTGTAGTGGAATTACTAGTGTCTAAATATGGATTATGAAAAAGCATTAATATTTAAAAACAGATTACATAGTGCTAATAAAAATATGATTGTTTATCAATTTTAAGGTCTTATATTACTCAAAATTGAGCTTTAAGCAATGTTATAATGTTGTTACCTCATCAGAAAATGCTGTGTTTTTGTTTCATTCACACGTGTTTGAGTAACCCTTTATTATTATTATATCTATTTACATCTCCAAAGCTCAAAATGTGATGTCATGAAGCTGTAGTTTTCAAGATAACAGCTACCCTTTACCTCTTGTTCAGTATAGCAATTCCAGGGCTGAAATCATCCAAATTATTCTAGTGAAGGTGTATGGATTTTAAAAACACAGTGGAGCACTTCCTGTATTGCTACATGACCTCACAAGGTGGAGAGTTTTCTGTTTGATAAAAGAAGTCAGCCTAAATATGCAGGGTTTGTGTGTTAAACGTGTGCAAATGAAACAAAACACAACTCCAGGTTTGTCATAGCATAATATTGGCCAATTAAGAGTGAGCAGGAACTTTTTATATATGTGACACTTTAAATAAAATTGCAAAATGTCTCAGTATTATAAACTGATAGTTGTGTTCTTCAGTTCTCTCTTTGTTTTCAAGTGTTTTCAAAGCTTCTACTCCTTGAGCCCTAAGTCTTTCTTTCTCTTTTCTCTCTTGTCTATAGAAAGACCTGACTTGGCTGGAGAGGACATATGTGCACAACCCACTCATCCGAAGACACACACTTAAACTGAAACAAAAGTTCTGAATATTAAAAGGAGGCTTCTGAATGTGGAAAAAGTACCAGTAGGTTTGTAATATGAGAAAGTTCTGTATTATAAGAAAGTCCAAATCCACTGCCACAAATTAAGATTTTTTTTTTTTAGTTTTTGTTTTATTCACACTTCTTTATTTTTTTTGCAAGTCAATAAAATCTCTCTATTTTTGGCAGAGTAAGAGTCACTCCCTCGTGCTGTTGAAAATGCATGACATAATAATGCATGAGGTAACTTAGAGACGCTGCATGTTGTAGAGATGGCAAGGTTTATTAACAAAAGAAACAGTGCTGAGTAAGAAAGAAAGCAAAAAGTAAGAAAAGTGTCTTGCTAATGGAATCAATGGAAGTTTGAAAGAAGCAGGAATTTAGCCATCAGATGGTCTATTATGTGGTATTCATTTGTAAGCTTAGATTAATTCAGCAACATATTTCCAGTCCTAATTAGACTACAAGTCAAACGTTAGAACACACCCTCTCATTCAATGTTCTTTTTTCTTTATTTTCACTACTTTCTACATTATACAGAAGACATCAAATATATGACACAAAATATAGGGAATTATGTAAAAAAAGTTTAAAAACTATGAAATATTTTTGACAAAGCAAAGGGTGGCTACTGTGAGGATGAGGATTTGAATATAAAATATATAATTTTTTAATTGTAGAGTTGTTTTACTTTTTACTTTGCTACATAATTCCATATATCTTACTTCATATTTAATGCCTTCTGTATGCTGTATAGAAAACGTAGAGAATAGTAAAAAACATTGAGATGAGATATGTCCAAACTTTTATCTGGTAGTGTCCATGTAACAACTCTTACACCACATCTTTACCACAGCAGCAAAACATTATGTCACTGTGTGTCAGTCTCTCCAACTCCTCCTCTTCACCACCTTATTTAAAGGAGACCTATCATACAAAATCAACTTTTTAGAGCTTTTGACCATGTTGTAGATGTTTCCCCTCAGTATTTACCCCCTCTAAGTTGTATTTGGAGTGATTTGTGCATATTTTAGCAATCTTTAAAGGGCCCATGTTAAGGTCATTTCTGATCTGTTGTATTGTCATTTCCTCATCAAAAACATGCCTGTTGTGTTCTGTTTCTTTCACAAATGTTTAACACATAAATCCTGCAAATTTAGGATGAGTTCTTCCCTCAAACTAACACTCCTTGTGATGTCATGTCGTAGTACAGAAAGTGCTTCACTGTGTTTTTAAACTCCACACAGTAAATTCAAGAGTGTTAATTCAACTTGTCTTTTGTTAATTTTCACTTTTACCATGTCATATGGGTTCCACAATAAAATTTGTTAAAACTACACTTTCCAAAGTGTAGCAGGCTCAACACTGGTAAAGTGATGTAACCACACTACTCATAGTTGAATTTGACACTGATTAAGATTAGATTTTTTTTTTTTACACTAGTGTATAGCGAAAAACTAATAACTTTATATTGCCATATTATTGCGCTATTTAACACTTTATGAAGTAGAAATAGTGTAGTGTTCTTCATGTTACACTATTCAATAGTAACTCTTTCTTCACTAAATACAGTGTAAATGCTGTGGTCATTCTAGTTCATAATCCCTTTTACAAATGTAAAACAATAAAAAACACCACAAAATTCCATTTCAACTTAACTTGCATTAAAACAATGCACATCATACAATCAACACAATTTAAACAAGTCATATGACACAATACTATTTTTGCAAAATCCAACTGACAGCAGGAATTCTCTCTCCCCTCAACAGTTGGTCACAATGATTGTCATTTATTTTTTTAAAGTTGATTTTTCAATACAAACAATTGATAGATGAATCAAGATCCTGTTTTTAATGGAATTAAATGCTCATCTCTAAAAATGAGAGGAACATGTCTGACTGTTTGAAACAAGATATTCTGTGTAAAGTTTGTGAGAGTCTGAGGACCAAGTGTCTTGAAGTGTTCACCAAATTCAGCCAGGTCAATGATGACATAAAAAAAAAAAAACTTAGTAAAAAAACCTACCTGAAAGAATATGGGTTCAATTATCATATTGCATCTGGATCAGTTTCCCCCATCAACCCAAAACATGCTACAGGTCTCCATGAACACTTGTTAGTCAAGGTCAGTTAAATACAATCAATCAATGAACCTTAGACAAGACACTTCACCAACATTTGCATTATTCAGCATTATTCATTCCCTCTATACCTGGTACTGTTGTAGCCACAGCTGCCCTGGGACAGACTCATTTCATTAGTATGAAAGTGGTGTGTATGTGAGTGATGGTGGTTGGAGGGACTGATTGGCATGGCAGCTGTGCTTCTCTCAGTCTGCCCCAGGGCAGTAGCTTACCATCACCAGGTATAGAGTGAATAATGCTCTGTAAAGTGTCTTTGTGGCAAAAATGTCAGTGAAAAGCACTATAGAAATGAAGACTTACTTACCAACGTGCTAAAATGTTATTCTTAGAATACATGTGTTTATTCTAGAAATGTGTGGGGTCGTAGCCAGGGCATACTGGTGACTCCGCTGCTGTGAAACTCCGCATGGAGTTCAGTGTCGGCTATGCAGTGTTACTAACATTGCAATATTTAATGTAGTTAATGTAGCATGATGTAGTGTCCCAAATGCTATCTAATTAGCCCTGTAAATACACCAGCTAGTAGTTTAAGTATTGGCTATACTAATATTAGTTGTAGTATTAAAGTTAGATAGCTGTACCTGAATTGACAGGATATACCAGACTGAATGATGGTAGTGGCATTGAAGAAACACTAATAAAAAATTTAATCACCAAAGCTGCAGATTATTGTTCACTAACAGTAAACTTGAACGGGCAAACAAAAGAGCAGCTTGTGACACAGTGGACTCAGACGAAGGACATTCAAAAATTTGAAGAACTGTGCAGAAGCCTCAGCAATGTTTTTTTATGTGATAACATAGAACCAGCTTCTGAACTAAGACAAGCATCAACAATGCAGTTAAATGAGGCTGAATGAATGTGCCAAAAATCTTAATGATGGCAAACTTTTTTCGATAGTTCTATATAGCACAATGAATGGTTCTATTTTAATGGCTCTATTTCTGAAATTAACCTATGTCAATATGTTGCATTTTATTTAAATTTTGCTCATGTTTGTATTTCTACTTCCCAAATGGTTATTGGGATACTTTTGGTTTCAAATTGAGAGAAAATTTAATTACTTTTGTGCAAAATTAAATATATTTTGGTGTAAAATTTGTTGAATTGCATTACTGTAAATGTATATATTTGCAAATTTGTGATTTATTACATTAATTTTGATTAAGAACATGATGACTTATTGTCTTTTAGCTCTTACTTATGTGAAATCAGTTGTTTGGTTGGCAATCTTGAAAAATGGCCGTCATGTTGAATATTTCAGGTGGCTAACGGGTTTTTCTGAAAGAGCATGATGTTAGCTAAATATATGAGAAATTTGGTGCTTGTACCACTAATTCTTGTGGTTTGGAGACCTAATCTACTCCACTAATAGCTCATAAATATTCAAAATCATCGTGTTACATACACTGAGTTTAGGACAGGCCTGTCACAAGCATTACAATGACATAATGTATTATGACCTAATACATTTACTTGCGTCACTATTTATAGATATTGTACTTTCTTCCCACTGTCAAAATACCAGACATGGGTACTATTTCATGTTTCATCCTCGCAACTGCATTAATTTTAAAAGACAAATCACACTTAAGTTACTTGAGGAGTAGTTTCTCTGAGTACTTTTACTCTTAGCTACTTATCATATTTTTTTGGAATTCTACTTTTTACTTAGACTTGAGAAATATTTTTTTAAGTAAAATTACTCTTAATTTAGTACAATTTGTGGCTTTTTTACCCAATTTTCATGGACTTCAGTGACGGCAACATTGACTGTCACAGCTAAATTAGTTAGCCTACTACTACTAGCATTAGACCAAATATATTTAGTATTTTTATGAATTAAATTAACTGCAGCGTGTCCTAAAAAGGTAAAGTAATCTGACCGGGGCATGTGAGAGCTCAGGTGTTTGGACTTGAGGCTCGTTGACTTCAGGTTCTGCTGAAACACATACACTATTAGCTGTTAGCTTTTTAGCATGGGAATTTCAAATCTCTACTGAAGTAAAGGTAAAAGGAAGCTGTTCACTTGAAAACGCTTCATAACATCATAAGGTGGAACAGAGCGTTTGGAAACAGACTAATAATGGTAAATGGTCACATTTTTCTATAGCACTTTTCCACCTTCAAGGCACTCAAAGCGCTTTACAACAGTACACAGACACTGTGGGCAAGGTGGGTTAAGTGTCTTGCCCAAGGACATAACAACAGCATTCATCTGTGGGAGCTGGAATCACTCCAGCCAACCTGTGGGTCAGTGGATCTGACCGCTCAACCTGTGATGTTTCTTATGTTGAGAGCTGGAATCGAACCACCAACCTTCAGATCAGTGGGTGAGTGCTCTACCAACTGAGCTACTGCCGATAACTCAAACATGTGTGAATGAAACAAAACACATCTCCAGGTATGTCAATTTTGCATAATATAGGACCTTTAATCTCTTAATTTCAAGATGCCATATTGCCGCTCATGTCCCTCATTTGTACTTGTCAAATTACATAATAAAAGAAACCTTGCTTTTGTAACTCTTTGCCCACTGATCCCTGAGAGAAACCCTGTAGTCTTGGAGCAGAGGTCATGTACAGTAAACGTCTGGGTAAACTCAGCCTGGTAATGCAGTAACAATAGAAAGAATGTCCACAATGAGCCCAGAACACAGACCGGGCCTGTCCTATAGAGTTCTCCTTGGTCTATGTTTGTTTTCACCAAAGGGCAGTATTTAAGACAGAGGGTGGAGTCGAGAGAGGAAGGGTGGATATAGGCTCTAATCACAACAAGGGAGCTAAAGCAGTACATGGTAATAACAGACCTGCTAAAATACTTTAAAGGGCTCATATTACGCTATTTTCTGATCTGTGTTACAATGTTGCTTCCTTATCAAAAACATACCCAGAGTTGTATTTTGTCTCATTCACACATGTTTAACACACAAATTCTGTATATTTAGGTTGAGTCCTCTCAAACAGAAAGCACTGTTCCACCTTGTGATGTCATCTGGTAATACAAAAAGCTCTACTGTGTTTCTAAACTCCATACATCTTCACTAGAATTATTTGTATAATTTTAGACCTGGAACTGACAATATCTACTGAACTAAAGGTAAAAGATAGTTAAACTGAAAACTACCGCTGGCTTCATGACATCATAAGGTGGAACTGATCATTTTGAGGTTAGAGAATAGATTAATTGTTACTCAAACATGTTTGAATGAAACAAAACAACATTATAACGTGTAAAAGCTCACAAGTCTATTTTGTGTACAGGACCTTGAAATAATATAACTAAAAACAGGTTGCATATACGTCAGTACAACATAAATAATGATGCTTAAACCAAAATTAAGAATTGGCTGCAAATAAGAAGTACATCACTGTGCTATTTACTGTTACAACAATGTATGTTCTGATGATACTAGTTCTCCTGATAAAAACACACACAAATTTGAGTAATGCATATCTTAGAAAACTTCATACAAAATGTGCATTAGAATTTCTGTTGCAATTAAAAACAACAAAAGCACTGGCATTACTCAATAAAACATTAATAACTTAATATTTATTTTATTAAAGGCAATATCGACTTTTGTGAGCTTTAAGTCATGTTATAATGCTGTTACTTCATCAAAAACATACTTGGAGTTTTGTTTTGTTTCATTCGCTAATGTTTGAATAATCCTTTATTATTAGTCTGTCTACATCCCAAAGCTCAAAATACTCTAACAGTTCCTTTTAGCTTTTGTTCAGTAGAGATTAATTTCAGCCCTGGATTTGCCATTCAAATGATTCTAGTGAAAGTGTATGGAGTTTAGAAACACAATGGAAAACTTCCTGTCTTGCCACATGACATCAAGGTGGAACAGAGTGCTTTCAGTTTGGGAGAAGAACACAGAATAAATGTGCAGTGTTTGTGTGTTAAAAATACGTGACTGAAACAAAATGCCACAACTCCTGTTTTGGATGAGGAAATAACATTATAAAAGATCAGAAAATAGTGTCTCTCTCTATCTTACATATGTAGCATAGTCTTTTGTATGTGATTGATATAGTGGGGCTTCTAGCACATGTCATACTATAAAAATGCATGTGTATTTGGTGCATGCTCGCTGTTGGGGGGAGATGGAGTATGGGAGAGAGGCTTGTGTTTTTGTAGAGTCTCCTCGGGGAGCTGGGAAAAGAGCCACTGTTTCTACTAAATCATCCGGATCTGCCCTCAGCTCTCTTTGTGCCCTGCTGTAGGGCAGTTAAAAGGGTTGGGGAGCATTAACAGGGAACACTCAACAGACGAGTAATTGCTGGGGTTGGTGTTCTGCAAAAATACAAGTCATCTAGTCATTAATAATAACAGCTAACTGCTTAACATTGTGAATAGGCCTGTAAGATTAAGAGGAACCCCAATGAGGAAATTGCAGCTATTAAAGTCCTATGCTACTCAAAATGAACTCTTGTGAGATTTTAGTCATGTCGTTACCTCATCAAAAATATACCTGGAGTCGTGCTTTTGTTCCATTTACATACTGTCTTATTAGTCTGTACATCTCCAAAGCTCTCTTCCACTTCCTGTATTCCCACATGACATCACAAGGGTGATTGCAAGAGTGTTATGCAGGATTTGTGATAAACATGTGCGAATGAAACAAAACACAACTCTGGGTATGTTTGCGATGAGGAAACAACATTATAACATAGATTAGAAAAAGGCACAATATAGGCCCTTGAAAAAGGTGCACTGTAAAATTGTAAAATGCAAATATAAGCCTTTGCAACCGCCTTCACTTGCAGTCAGTCAATACCAGTAATCAATTTGCCTTGAGTGTTTTGACATGTTTATTATTAGCCCCAATTACATAACCGACTTGCTCATATGTCATCCTTTTCACGCGCTAAACAAAATCACGTGACGTACTCTGACAACAGGTGTCTTTACCGCGGGCTGCAGAATGAATGAGAGATCCCAGACTGGCAGACCATGACGTAATGCGCTAAAACGTGTGCTTATACATCCAACCATGGCCCAAACACGTGGTTCCATCCCCGCGGGCCCCCTTTTACAATTCTCTTCTATCTCCACCTCTCTTCTGCTTCAGCGCGTTCCCCGTTTACACACGCCCCATTGCATCAAACTATAATAGAGTCCCCCTCCCTCCTCCTGCTTTAATTGCCATGACAACCCACAGAGAGGACGGGGAAATAGCCAGGCAGGAAAAACGTGAATGAGATGGGGAGTTCCTTTCCTTGACCTCCGGTTTTATTTGTGAGAGGAAAAGTTTCTATTGAGAGGCCTGAGGTTAAACTGGCCAATCAGAAAAGTGCCACGATAAGACGTGGCAGCCAATAGCGGGACAATTCTACACTTGTTAATTCCATGGCGAACAAGTTGTTGGAATTAGAGTTGTCGGAATTAGAGGGGGGTTTATGCAATGTTTTGTTTTTGTAATTAGTTGCATAATCTTTTGGAATGGCATTGTGGTAGAAGAACACAATGAAAAGTTTTGCAGATAATGCCTTTAACATATTACCAATATAACTTTATGGCACAAGTAAGAAGTTATAGCTAGATCCATCACAATAACAAATTTTGAAGCATGATATATCGCTACAAAGAAATATTGCAATAGATGATAATATTGAAACCACTGACACAATAACAATCAAGCAGGACAATCCCAGTAAACTTATTTTTAAATATACAGTATCAGTATAGTATTAAAAGTCATGAGCCACAACAAATAAGTTATTTATTCTCCCCTCTACAGCTCAAGTGTTATGTAATTACATCATTATTACTAATATCTCCCCAAATATTGCAAAGAAACTGAACACACGATTAATTTTGAGCTCCAATATAGACACTAATGTATGTGTAACTTAAAGTAACTTACAGAACAGCATGTCTATTTATTCAAATTTTATCAACAATATAATCAAAAAGCTAAGTAAGCCCAGTTGTTTTAGTTTTACTTAATTTGTTGCTTTAAGTATATTATTGGAATCCAAATTAAAAGTCACTGAAACCAAAAACATTAGGAAAGAAGCTTAAAGGGAAAATGGTGTGACCTTTGATCCAATCATTTCATTGCATCAGACATCTGTATGAAAATGTGTTAGCATTAGCATATTAATAGTTCTAGATGAGATTTATGATGTTACAAAGATTTTGACCTGTGAACCTTCTCCACCCAAACCTTATGGTGTAAAAATGACCATATATATTTTGAAAGATTCGGTGCATTGTTTAGAGCAGTTGTTTTATTACAGTTCATTTTTCATTTTGACAGGTTGAAGTTGATTTATTATGGCCCAAAACTGCGAAAAAAAATAGATAATAGACAAACTTACAAATGCAAAAATGCAAAAAAATAAAACATATTTTTATAACATTCCAATATTAAAAGTAAAGCTATTCAATTTTACATCTTCCAAAGATGTACTGTTGTCTGTACCAACCTTCTGAGACCTCATATTTACCTCATAGGATTTTCACTTATCCAATCTACTTTATTTATACAGCACATTTCATCAACAAAACAGTTTCCAAAATGTTGCACAATACAGATTTTGTCAATATCATTTGATGCTTCATTCTAAAGACCATACAGTTTTACGCTATAGGATCTGTATTAAACCTTTAAATTATCAATGACTAACCTTAGTTTAACTCTTGCATGGGCTGATTGTGGCTTTAGAAGATATACTGAGGTGAAAAGTCTTTGGGTCAACCTCTGTCACACATATGTACACACACATACCCACACACATTGGCACAGAGGGATTAGGCGTTTGGATTACAGCCTGGATTAATGCTACACAACAACAGACCCATACTGAGAGGGGACAGTACTGGTCCAGATGTAACGAACAGTGATATGTCTGTGTTGTGTCTGGTTTGTGTTAATACTGAATTCCCCTACATGTTTCTTTTAATGATCTCTCTGTATTACTGGGTCATAAGGTTACAAGGATAATAAAGGGCCCATATTACACTTTTTCCGATCTGTTATAATGTTGTTTCCTTATCACAAACATACCCAGTTATGTTTTGTTTCATTCACATATGTAAAGCACACAAGTTCGTCTCTCAAACAGAACTTGTGATGTCATGTGGTAATACAGTTAGTGTTCCACTGTGTTTTTAAACTCCATACACCATCTCTAGAATCAATTGGATGATTCCAACCCTGGAATTCACCAGTCTCAAGTGAACTAACAGTAAAAGGTAGATGTTAACTTGAAAGCTACTGCTTCATGACATCACAAGGTGGAACAAAGCATTTGGAGCTTCAAGGATTATTCAAACATCACTGAATGACACAAAACACAACTCCAAGTATGCTTTTGATGAAATACTGGCATTATAACATGCTTTAAAGCTCACAAGAATCAATTTTTTTATAATATGACCTTTAATGTTTACAGCTTTTCATGTGTTTTTTTTTTAAAGTATTACTTAGTTTGGTGGAATAGTGTCATTTTTGTTTTAATTTTACAGTTAAATTTAGTTTGTGAAGAAATTAAGTGTTTTATTTTTAAGTTGAAAACACAGGTAGAGCTAAGTTTTAAAATGCAATCTTTATATGTGACAAACCTGTACTTCTGCTAATAGCAATTCATGTTTAATTATACTATAATATACTTAAGAGACCTCAAAGCCCATTCAAAAATGTTTCTGTGCTTTATTTCTAGAACATTTTATGTCCATGGTTCTACACACATCCTATAGGTGCAATTAAAGCTCTATAGCAGATTGCATGACTGAGAAATTAGGTCAGCAAATAGCTCAATTGAGTTGTTAATTAAAAGTGTTAATAAACTGCATATTTCACACTCTGATGATGAGGATCTAAACAGCAACGCCATGCTGCAAAAGAACCATACTTCTATACTGATGCAGACCAGAACAATGCAAATGTGTGGTTTCTAACAGCTAAACATGGTGAGCCTGGTAATCCCCGAGGTTGTAGTGCGTGGGTTTCCTAGAACAATGTCCTCAATCCTCCCTCAGATCCATCACACAAACCCCCCTCATTGCAGTTCTTATTACAGGGCTTACAACTGGATAGACAAGAAATAATCAAGATGTTTTAAAGCATTTATACTGAAGATTATGTATTTATTTACTGTTAATCTAACCAGTAATTTTGTGAGAGACACAGGTTATGCATGGTGTGTACAGGGCAAAATAAGGACTTCACTCAGCATCTTCTTTGCCAGTATAAATAAACAACAGTGGAGTTGTTTTTTTCACATTAGCTTCAGAGAGTAGAGCCATTATTTACCCCCAAAGATGTGCTTTTTGTCAGCTAAAATGAGTTATAAGATTAATATGGAAAGTTTGTAGAGACACATTGACAAATAATGATAAAATCCAATGTTTATGGGAGATTCACTATTTTTGGAAGAAATATCCAAATTTATGATCCACAGAGTTACAGGCCCCTGCCCTCCGACTGAAATTATGACATCAAATTCTAGAAAGTGAATGGAGCCAATTGCAAACAATAAAACATCTTACAAGGAGAATGGTAGAATTTATTATCAACTTTTAATGTTATCAAGAAGAATACAACATTATAATATACTTTACTGTATATAAGTATGTATGGTTGTACAAAAATAAATAAAT
This sequence comes from Boleophthalmus pectinirostris, assembly GCF_026225935.1. Lineage (NCBI taxonomy): Eukaryota > Metazoa > Chordata > Actinopteri > Gobiiformes > Gobiidae > Boleophthalmus > Boleophthalmus pectinirostris. Next base: position 13,457,572 of record NW_026571447.1, on the reverse strand, counting down.
ACCCAGGACTTAATGAGCATGATGTAAACTAAAGAAATTATTATGAACTTGTTGAAAATTGTAATATTGTATAAATTTACAGTTTTAATATGGAGATAATAAAGGAGCCCAGTGTACATTACGACATAGGCTCACCTTATTTTCAGTGGATCACTGCTCAAAATGCTCTATTCCACCTTGTGATGTCATGTAGTTGTTGTTTTGCCTTTTGTTCAGTAGAGATTAGCAATTCCTGGAATGAAATTATCCGGATATATTGAAGGTGCATGAAATTTAAAAACACAGTGGAGCTCTTTCTGTATTACCACATGATATCAAGTGAAATAAGTGTTTTCTGAGAGAAGAACTGAGAGAAGAGAATAAATATGCAGGATCTGTGTGAATGAAAGAAAACAAAACACAAGTCCAGGTATGTTTTTGATGAGACAACATTATACAAGGACCAAAAAATAGAGTAATATAGGTAATTTAAACCAGAATGTAAGTGTGTCCATGTATGTAAACAAGCTGGTTAAATGATGCCCTATTAGCCAGTCAGTATTAATAGCACTGATATTAAGCTTACTAGAAAACAGTGTGTCAGTTCCCAAAACACAAATCAGTGTAAGGGCTTCTCTCCACACAAGTACATTAGACAACTGACATACAATCGAATATAAAATATGAGCTGGAGAATGGGACTTGAAGCTATCTCAATGATTAAATTTCATTGTGGTGCATTCAAGGGCACTCTGACAAGATTGATTGCCGACTGTGCCATTTGAATGAGTGCAGAGACAAAAATAAATACAGAGGAGTCCTTAGCCAGATAATGATGTAGCATATGGTTTGATACAGTACAAGCTAATACAAGTTAATAGTGTCTGGGTTTTACAGTTGTAGACAGAATAATTTAAGGGCATATGCAGGGCAAACTTAATCTCTTTAAAGCCATTTCTAGTAATGAAACTGCAAGTCCCATGCATGTAGTGACTCTATGTTAAGGTATGAGATATCTTTCAGGGCACTGGTTGGTTTATTTTGTAATTTCAAATTAGCTTAAAGGGGCTGGTCAGAGTCAACCAAAGGGCTGTAGTGGCCTGGGAGCTGTACAGTGCCCAGGTCTGGCCTAGAATGTCCCACCATATGGCATTAAACAGATATCTCCATGGAGCAAGCAGGTGATGCCATCAGGCCAAGTTAGAGGTCAGATCAGTGGAACAGCAACCCCACTTACAGTAAGACTGCATGTTTTTCAGTGTATTTTTGAGCAATAAAACATCTTTTTGAAATAAATACTAGAAGAAAACATTTAATGCAATACTGTGGAACATTCCCGGCAAAGTAATAACATCTCCATGGAGACAAGCCGGTAGCGTACCCTCCACCAGTAAAGTTACACAGTGCACCTTAAAAGTTGAGTTCAGCATAACTAATCTAAAACGTAGGTCAGCCAAATGGTTACCTTAGACATTTGGCTAAGAGTTTGTTTCTATAGCGACGTCAACAATGTAAAAACAGATTAGGAAATACATGAGGAATTTTAGCACTAGTCACCAGCATCATCGCTCCTTCCAGTACACACCCCACCCACTGCTGCTTGCTCAAACGGACTAAAGGCTTTATCATACATTCCCTTTATTACCTCGAAAGCATCTTAAATACACAACTTAGATCCAGCTAAGTGTTGTAATACACAAAAGGCACCATCTGAAGATAGTTAGAGTTATGCTTTTTACAATACTGTACATTTACATAAAAATAGAAATGTATTAAGACATTTTATACAGTACATAAAGCAGAAGCTAGTCAGTTCATTTGTCAGTTCTTGCGTATGTGTTGACCTGTTAATAATAGTGTCCTTGGATACAGGAGGTGGTTGCAATCAGAAGGCACTGTCCTCTCTCTCCTCGCTGTGAGTGCTCAGCTGTGTCCTCCGGTGAGACAAGATGGCTGCCCACAGTCGACACAGCATGCCGCCTCTGAAAGACAGGTGACCCCCGAATGAGATTGTAATTAAAAGATATACTAAATGAATGCTCTGCGTGTGTGTATGATCACTTATAATAATGTTAATAATTGAGTTTAACCAATTTGTATGATGACAAAAGATTGAAAATGTATGATGTAAATTAATTACATAAGTTATATTGAGTATTCAACTATACAAATGCTATCCATTTTCTTTTAGGTAAGATACACTTTATACACCTGTTTTTCCTAACTATGTATGTTTCTTTTTTAACTGTTGTCAGGTTTTTGTCTCCTTTTTGGTTTGGGATGGTTTAATCTTTGTTTGTATTTTGAAAAATTATATATTATATTATTGTTATCATTGTTCATGTCTGTCTACTATAATGCAGATTAGTTTATATAAGAATAAAAACGGACCAAAAATAAAAAGAAGATACACTTTAAAGGAGAAAGAACCCATCTCTACATCTTCAGTAAAGCTTGGTCAGGACTATCTTAGCTGGAAGATTTTATCCATGAGAAATCAGTATGTTGATGTTTTGTATTGATGGGGAAACAGGAGAAGCCGTGTAATGTTCCAGTAATTGAGCACTATGGGCATGCAAACAAAACAGCCAATTGAATATGATACTACACAACACAATGCACCTAGACATTGATTTCTGTCTCCATTTACCACCTACAAAATAAAAGTGACAACAAAACTCAGAAAATGGCAACGTCAGGGCAATCTCTATTTGCTTAGTGGGACAAACAGCCCAAAAAGGCAAACAGAACACTGATGCAATGTTAACAAGGTGCAAAGAATTATGACTCAAAGCTACAAGTTCAAGGTTTGGTTTAGTCAAAAATAGCTATTTATAAAACATAATTAGCATTACAACTACTACAAATACTGAGCCTAAATGTGTGCATTATGAATATTAGTAACAGATTTAGGCTTAGTAACTAATTAATTAAGCAGTGCGGTGTTGGAGCATTAATTAATAGTCTTTCTTCATGCTTCAGTACGGCTATTTAAAGCTCCCATGTCATACAAAATTTACTCTTACCTATGTTGTTATAATGCTGTTCAAAAGAATATCTATAGTTGTACATTGTTTCATTCACACGTTTAGCTTTTACTTTTTGTTTAATGGTTTAAACAATATCTGAAATTATGCAAAATTATGCATATGATTCTAGTGAAGGTGTATGGAGTTTAAAAACACAGTTGACCACTTCCTGTATTACCACATGACATCATAAACCTTTAAAGTATAGTTATCATAAAGAAATTATAATATAACTTCATCCAAAAATACCACATAACTACAGTGAAATAGCACTTTAAAACTGTCTTTGCATAAAATCATATTCTCTTCTTGATTGTGCATGAGTGGCTGTGTGAGGAATAAGTGTGGAGGCAGCTCACCTTATCCCACAGTACATCAGATCATCCCTGCAGGCCACAGCAAACAGAATATCCAAGGTGAACTCATGGGACAGGAGCTAGAATAAACACGACTGTGATTTAGCAAGACATTGGCTTAGCCATTGATGCATTCATTTGTAAGACCTACCTTGTCAATGGTGTCTTTATCTACAGGGACAGACTTGAGCCAGCGTGCCATAGCCCTAGCCTCAGGAGTAGAGCTGTTTTGAGGACAGGAAATTTCATCTATAAAAAACAAAAAACACAAAAAGTATTAAAAGAACTGACAGAGTTGTGAAAACCATTATCCCAATATACAAGTCAAGTTTGAGCACATTTGAGCTGACTGGAGCCTCCAGGCAAGGTGTGGCTGAGACTCACTAGCACAAGTTTGGAGAAATGTTACAACCACAAGCTACTATGAGTACTAAAGAAGCAATCGAGACCATGTTACGACTTGAGTTATGAATCACGTGTGCCTTTTGTTATAGTGTTGAGATAACTGTGCAATGGATTAACTGAAAGGAAATTTAACATAGGGAACATTTCCCAGTATTTCTGAAGGAATAAAAACATGACATTTCGTATTTGAATTTCGTATCTCTACTGAACTCAAGGTAAAAGGTAGATTGTTTCTTGAAAAACTACAACGATATGACATCACAAGGTGGACATTGGGACACTGGTGGAGAATTTTGAGCTTTGGAGATGTTGACAGACTAATAATAAAGGATTATTCAAACGTGTGAATGAAACAAAACACAACTCCCAGTATGTTTTTGAAAAGGCAACATTATAACATGGCTTAAAGGTCACAGGAATCAATGTTATGTAATATAGGACCTTTAATTAGTACACACACAATATAATCAGATCTTGGATTGAACAGTACTATGACTATGTTTACCACGACAGTTTATAATGTACATATTGTTACCAGTGCTGGTGTTTCTTGAGTTCTTGAGTGCATCTATCTGCTGCTGTTTCCTCTGGAGGGACTTTCTCAGTAAGTCCTGGTACTCCCTCTCCTTCTCACTCAGCTGCCTCAGCAGTCTGCCACACACAGGAACAGAGCTCACTCAGCACTAAGCACCATCAATATTACTTCATGTTAATCACTAGTTTGTCTCCAAGGGTCTGATAATTTACACTGGAACACTGTCACTTTATAATTAAATTGCACAGTTTAACTTTTCTGGTAGCGAAAACCGCACCGCCAGTTACTTGTCTCCATGGAGATGTTATTGCTTTAGCTCCAATATTCCAAATTATGGCATTAAACTTTTCAATTTCCATGGTGACCCCACGCACAGTAAGAATGCATGTTTTTATGCACTTTGAGCAATAAAAATACCCATAACTGAATAAATGCATCTTATATAAGTTTAATACCATATTTTGGAACATAACGGGCAAAGCAATAGCATCTCCATGGTGTCGGACCCCCAACCTGAAGACTCACACAGTGTAACTTTAAGTGAATGTACCTGCTTGTCTCTAATCGCAGCTCTCTCAAGGATTCGCTGAGGGGACAGTTTGGGTCTGAAGGAGGGCTTGGGATCTGATTAAATGTTGCTGTGGGCTGGTTGTCAAACTGTAAACGTCCCTGTGGTTCTGGGACATTTACAGGCGTATCCAAATCTGCTGGCTGCTCCTCGGGACTGCAGTCTTCGACCTCAAAGGAAGACTGCAACTGAAGCTTGAGCTCTGCAATAAAGATATACATTTACTGTTATGATGTTGTCCAATATTTGCACCAGAAAGAAAAAGTTATTGCATGTGTCATCAATCAAGTCAGTGTTTCTCAAAGTGTGGTACACGTTCCACTGGTGGTATGTCAATTCTTTCAGGTGGTACTTGGATAGCGCTTCAGTTTGTTGATTTACCTAATTTGAAGTTCTTTTTAGTAAATTTTTTTCCATCTTTGGATAATCATTGTGTAGAAATACCGTGGAGATGACGTAGTCCATTTTTAGACCTGGTTTAGCCCTAGATTAGATGTGGAATAGTCCTGTTATATATTTTAGTTTAGTTCTGGTGGTATTCGGAAAGCCACATTTTTACTTTGGTGGTACTTTGGTGTGAAAAGTCGGAGAGTCACTGGCCTAAGTGAACAATCTATGAACATGGTAATAAAATGTATGAAAATAAACACTAAATGTTTACCATGTTAAATGGTATAATATTGACTACCCATTGACTAGGCCATACTTAAACATATGTCATTATATTAAATGTGCAGTCATTTATTAAATTTTAACTTTCATTGTCAGTAATGTTATTTTACTTAAACATAAAAAATATATATAATAATAAAAATCACTGTGTTTTTCTATATATATTCTGAAATACTGTATCTAATGGAGTGAGTTGTGTAAGGCAAACACTAGAAACATACATTATAGAAGTCATATTTTGCCTATTGGCAAAATGTTGGTATCAATTTACTGACAGCCCTATCTTATATGTGTGTATGTGTGTGTGTGTGTGTGTGTGTGTGTGTGTGTGTGGGTGGGTGGGTGTGTGTGTGTGGGGGGGGTGTCTGTGTGTGTGTGTGTGTGTGTGTGTGTGTACACAAACGGATCTGTCTGTCTGTCTGTACTTTATTTAGTTTTTTTGTTGGTTTTGTCACTAATTGGCATCGTAAAACTTTAAATTTCGCTGGTACCTGGAAGAAGAACTGTTATGGCATCCTGTACAGCTTGCCTCAGCAGATTATCCAAAGCAAACATCCAATGGGGCTTCACCTGCTGCTGTCTCAAGACTTTCTTCACCTACACATAGAGAAAAATGTGGAAAAAACAATGTTCCTCTCAAATACAGCCAACAGCTTTGACCACAAGGGCTGTGTCTCAATTCTCTTTCCTTGCTTCCTTCTCCTTGATTCCTCTCCTCGATCCTCCATTTTCAGCTGTCAATCAAATGTGTCATAGTAAATGGTGTCCCAAAGAAAACCACAGAAGGAAGGCGTAAACATGAGGGAGGCTTTACAAGGCAGACATCAGATAAAGTTAAATTTTAGTCAAATTTTATTGGTCTCAGTGAGGAGTTTATATCCTCACCCATTTCCTGCAGAATCAAGGAGAGGAATCAAGGAGAACGAAGCGAGGAAAGAGAAATGATACACGGCCAAGGAAAGTGTGAGCTCTGGCAACTTACTGCATCCTGGAAGCTGAAGAGCACCACCTGCAGGCTGTTCAGGGGTACTTTTTCAGAGAGCAGCCTTTTCCGCAGGTTCAGGAGACTCATGGTCAGCTGTTTCTTGTCTGGGGAGCGGATGTTGTTTCGCAAGCAGATAATGAGTTCTGTAATGTCTTCGTCAGAGAGGCAGGACCCATCCCCATCCTTAGAGAGATGAAGAGATTTATTATTATAAGTTCTGAGCATTGATCATGTGTACTGTAAACACTACAGGGAAAGCAGTCAGCCATGTCATATACTTTGACAATGTTTTGCCAAGTCACATGAAGAAGCTAGACAGAAATAAGGAAGAGAGTCTTGAGTTATTTTTACTCGGTGGAAAAATGTTACCAGTTATCTGCCATCATTTTAAAACTTAAAAATAATAACAACATAGACCTTAAGGAAGATGTTAAGATATACATATAAACACACTAGATTTAAAAAGTACTATTTCTGAACACTATCAATAACTTGCACTGCTTAGATATCTGTGGGTTTCTGAATGATGAAAAGTTAGGATTAGGAACATTAGCATAGCAATTATTCAAAGCAATGTTGGGTCCATATAGCAATAAGCTGCAAATTCATACCATAATAAAACAATATTATTCCTTTATATACTGTACTATCTGCAAGATAGCTGCCATAAAAACAGAACAGCTGTTTGGTGCATATTCAGCATATAAAACATTTCAGTTAGCAGTTAAACAATGCTATATAAGAAAAGATCATGGTCACAGCACTGGTCAAACATCCAAAGGCATCATATAACAGGAAGCTGCAATTTTAAAGCACAATTAAACCAATATTATTCTTATATTATACATATATACTGCACTTTTTGTAAATTAAGAGCCATAACAGCATACAGCTTACAGCATACAAAACATTTCAGTTATCAGTTAAACAATGACATAAGGGAAAAGAAAATTATATCACAGTGTGGTGTGTCTGACCTCTGGGCTGGACTCCTGGACGTTGCTGACCACCAGGCTGATGTAGTCGGTCAGGACCCTGTACAGGGTGGCCCTCCTCTCACTGTCCTTCCTCAGCATGAACAGACCCACGCTCTCCCCTGTGGGGCAGGGACTGGTCAGGTCTCCAGGAGACTCATCAGGCATCCTGGTCAACAATGGAAACAAGCAAACACTGGATTTGATTTGGACTTAAAGGTGCATTGTGTAACTTTTCTGGTGGAGGGTCTGTCAAATGCTTTTCTCAGTAGAGATGTTATTGCTTTGACTGGAATGTTGGAATGTCACAGTATGGCATTAAATCTTTTTATTTTTATGGAGACCAATTCAGGACAACTTACAGGTTAGATCTGTGGAGAAGCAACCCTGTTCACAGTCAGAATTCCTGTTTTTCTAGGTATTTTTGAGCTATAAAACCACCTGTAATTGAATAAATGCAAGGTAGAGCTGTTTAATGTCATACTGCGGACCCTTCTGGGCGGAGCAGTGACATATCCATAGAAACAAGCAGGTGACAGACCTCCTACCAAAAATGTACACAGTGCACCCTTAAAAAAACTTTTTTCAGTTATAGTGGACAAAATAACTAATTTGGTATATGTAGGGAAGATAACTTGTATTACTGGATACCACTGGCAATAAATTACTATGGTATCAATAACGTGAGTAAGGGCTTTCTGACAGTATTGACTGAGGTAATTTATTTCACTGATTCTATGGAAAGAGCTTCTCACAGCCTTAGGTTTATGAATGAATTATTTTTGGTCATTATATAGCCTACACCCATATCATGCCACAAACAATATAACAAATAAAATAGAGCATAACCAGGGAGTAATATATTGTATACAAAAACATTTTAATTTTAATTTTTTCTGTTATGTGTTTTATAATGTGCAACTCCACGATGTGATGTTTCTAGACAAAAAACTGTCAAACCTTATACAAGGCATCCATAGTATAATCTCATAAATCATATTACTTATTATATTAGTTCACCAAAGTCCTGCAGTTGTTATTCAAAAAAGGGAGATGTGAATCAATTTAGTATCTCCTTGATCAGACACTGTATCTGCCCCTAAGTGCACTCACAAAGCCATACAATTTTGGCAGATCATACAAAAACAATGCCTTAAACACAGAAGCAGGAAACCACCAGCTTATAAAAACCCACACTTCAGAGCTCACACATAAGGTGATGCATTTATAGGTTCAGACAGTAGTGCTATACTCACGACAGGAAACTGCTGGTGCTGGTAGGGCTTTCTGATATTTCATCCACTTTCAGACCAGACATGGTTCGTCTGAGGTCCAGAGAAGAGGACAGGTCCACGAAGTCAGAATAAGAATCTTCTACATCTTCTACGTGGATGGACACAGGCACAGAAAGGCTCCTCTGGTAATCAGCTAAGAGGAAAACAAGACAGGAAACAATTACAATCATCAATCAGTAATGCTAAACTATGCTAATGGAGCTAGCGTAAATTCAGCCTGGAAAACCTAACCTCGCTCCTGTCTACCCAGAGTTTACCTGTTCCTGCCTTCCTGACCTCACTCCAAATACTCACCAAATACTTCATACCAATTTAAACCCCCACCACCCCACCTCTTCCCCAGAACCCCTCGGCTTTTAGTCCTCTCAACGTCTATTTTACTCTCCTCATCCTCTCATCATCCCCTGCACTCTCCTCAGCTTCAACTCTATTACCTCCAGTGCCCAGGCACCGGGGAAAGACTAAGCAAAGATCTCCTAAACATCATCTCTTCGACCATGCCCTAAATTGCAGTGTCTTTTGCTGTGGTCAGAGTGCCAAAGAAAACTCATTCAAGAAAGCTACCACTGGTGGAAGAAGTACTGTACTGTTGTTACTTAAGTAAAAGTACAGATACCAGAGCAAAAAAATACTCAAAATAAAAGTATCACATGAAAAAGTCTATTTAAGTAAAACTATTAAATAGTATCTGTTTAAAAATGTAGCAAAAAAAGTAGTCTAAAAAGTACAAGTATTTTGCGCAGATTATAAGATCTAATAAAGCTTCAAAATGTGATGATGTTGATAAAGATTTGTTGATGTTTTTCCTTTGAATATTTTGTTTGCTCAAACTTCAATCCTGTTAAAAAAATGTAGTGGAGTAGAAAGAGAGCTGCTCTCAAATGTGACGAAGTAAAAGGTCTTACCAGAATATAGTATGTCATTAGCTTCAGGTTCTTGCGGGGGTCTCTGTTTCTTTCGTTGGGAGGACTTGAGGAAGGAGTCAGCCAGCAGCTCTTTGGATGTGGCTCTTTTGTCCGGGTCTGGGTCAAAACATCTCATTATGAAAGCTTTGGCTTCGTCAGACATGCACTCAGGGACAGTGGGGTGGATCTTGAACATGCCAACCTTAACACAAGAGATTTAGTGCATAGATGGTAAAATACACTGATAAAATATATAGGTAGTCAATCCATTAAAATCACAGTTGATACTTTGCAGCTGATATCATCAGCATTCCCAGAGGTGTAATACTGTAGGCTCTGCTCTCAAATTGGACTTAAACCTGAATTAAAGTAACCCTTTCATTCAAGCTTTTATTATTATTAATAATAATAATGCATCAGTTTTATATAGCGCTTTTTTGGACACTCACACAAAGATGTTTTACAGAGCATTATTCATTCACTCCATACCTGGTGGTGGTAAGCTACTATTGTTGCCACAGCTGCCCTGGGACAGACTGACGGAAGCGAGGCTGCCAATCTGTCCCATTGGCTCCTCCGATCACCACCATCACTACACACACACACACCACTTTCATACTAAGCAATGTGAGAACACAATTACAGTTTTTTGCGACTGGTGCCCCACTGTGGCACCTGATTAATTATTGCCATAAAAAAAACTATGTAATTGAGTTTAGAGCATCAAACATGGCATAGTTTTGATATAAAATACAATAAAAAAAAACTGCAAGGGCCCATAAATGACCTCATAAATAACCCTAATCAATCTTTCTCAGAGCACAATCTTTAACAGGTCTTTTCATTTTTGTCCATATTAGTTTGGCATTTTGTGTATAATTTTCCTTGTCAAGACCTGCACATGTATTGCCTGGCAAATCCAGAATGATGATAGATCTCTGTCTGGCCCCCACGCCCTCTGTTGTGTCTCAAGTCAAGGCCAAATGTGCATGTACAATGAGAATTGTCTTTTTTTTTTTCAATGACACATGTGAAATGAAAGAGTTCATTGGTCACATATAATTGAAAAATAAAATCTACTTTATAGTTTTTCAACCGCTGTGATTTTTTCCTTTATATTTCTGCTAGAGATGGACCATGTGTGTCTCTGACGGATTAATTCATCTGTCAGTCACGCCCATCTGAAAACTGGAAGATTCACTGGTAACCAGACTCACATCATCGTAAAGTATTGAAGAAGTGTGTATTCTAGACCCCAGGCAAGCACAGATGTGTACAATCAGACAGAAATCAGATTACTGCCCTTACTGACATTCCAGTAATCTGATCACTCCATTTTTGTGTACACATAAACTGTACTTCGCTGCCAAGAAATTCAGTACAGACAGGTTTTAATTACAGAAAAGATCTTGAGTTGTTTAAACATGTACACATGCTCTGATACAAAACCTGCCTGAAATCTTGCCAAGTTTACATCTTTGCAAAGTTGGTTAACATTGACATTATTTGGCTCATACTGCAATGCAATGCAGAGGCATTTGCTATGGGATGTTAAAACATATACGGATAGTCCATGTTCTGCTTGCAAAACTTGCCTGTTAATGCAGTTAATGAGTGTTTTGTCTGGAGGAGCGGTCTGCTGTGACTGGTCATTCAAAGCGATGAAGATTTGGGTTTTTTTTTTTTTACAGGACATTTTATGGCTAAAGTTAGTGTTAGGGAAATGGTTATGGTTAGAGTTTGGTGTTGGAGTTGGCTAAGTTTACAAACAGGATTACGCGAAGGTGTGAAAAATGGTAAAGGTTAGGGATAGGAAAATATTTTAGGTTAGTTAGCATGTTGGCAGAAGTGACTTAAAAATATGTATTTGTCACCTATTAACATAATCTCATTGGGGTGTTCTACATGTATCTCTATTGGCATAATGTTCAAGAAATACAAAACGGATTTAAACAATGCATTTTCAGGAGCCTGTGATCAATCCGAGTGTTCATGGTCACATTTAGATGTTTGATTTTCAAAAAAAAGGTGAGAGTGTCTAACTGAAAAACTGTTGGCTAATGCTATCTAGCTTGTGAATGTAATCTTATGTGTGAAACATGTTTAACAACACAAGTCAGCTCACCTTTAGTTCCAGATAAATCAGGTCTTTATGTCAGACTGTGTTAAAATAAAATTCAGATTAATGCCTAACTTTAGTAACAGAGGTTCAGACAGCACAGTGTCTACAGTTAGCCTCACACCGCCAGGAGATATTGATGGCAGTATCAATATTTTAGGCATGTTCATAGCAAGCACAGGGTAACAAATTACCATAGCAACAATGATCACCATCACTTCCATCCCTCCAGACCAGACTGTCTAGCACTAACCGTCTGTGCCTTACCTTAAACATGGCTGCCTGGGGACTTCCCAGCTCGTGAAATGGCGTCTTGCCAGTTGCCATTTCAATAATAGTGCACCCCAGAGACCAAATGTCAGCTGGTTTCCCATAACCCCGCGGCCCCTGGTCGATGATCTCTGGGGCCATGTACTGAAGCGTTCCTACACAAAAATACACTGATGTTAGACACTTCAAATACATGTAAAAAGTGCATTGTTTAGTTATCTTCTCACCAGCAAATGTTTCTGTACAAGGGTTGATTCCTGCCAGTCTTTTTGAGGTTCCAAAATCAGAAATCTTGAGCACACCACTATAAGTGTTTATGAGGACATTGTCACCCTGTAAGAAGACATCATATTGAAAGGTATACTGCAAAACTTTTCTGATGGAATGCCATCTGCTTGCCGTCATGGACAGCTTATTGCTTTGGCTGGAATGTTCTACAGGATGGCATTAAACTTATTTGTACTGCATCTATTACATTACAGATTACACAAAAAGTTACATGGTACAGCTTCAATAATTAGCTGATAGTTGGTATAGTGATTTGTTGTCAATAACTTTATTTTTACCTTAATATCCCTGTGCACAATCTGGTTGTCATGGAGATATTTGAGTCCTTCCAGGATCTGTTTGGTGTAGAAGATAATGGTGGCCTCATTGTCTTTGAGGGGACCCCATTTGGAGCGCAACAGGGAGGACAAACTTCCTATAGGAACAAGAAGAAACCTTTGATTTAAAGTGACAAAACAAGCACAGAAATATTATGGGACTTGTCAATTTATGCCAAAGGATTAATACAATCAACAGTAAAGGAACCAATGGAATGATTCAATGGACAATTTAAAGTAATAAAATGTTGTTGTTTTGTTGTCAGTCAACATTGTCAGTGTTGTTGTTTCAACAATTGCACCACTGGGGGTTAGGGTTGTTATTTAAAAACTGATCCATGATATATTAAATGTGTAAAGAGCTCCTCAGTTAAGTTAAAGCACATTTTATGTTTAAATTTGTTTTTTCTTTCTCTATGGTAAATGTACATGTTTTGAATGTCTTTCCAAAAATTAAGGCAAAATGTTGTGATTTCTGAAATTTTAAAATGTTCCTAATGAAGTAACTAAAGCAGAAAACTTTAGAAACTCAGAATATGGTTGTAAATTAGCAAAAATATGCACATGTCAATTCTGTAGAATCTCTGTCTAACAGCTTTACAATGCTGATGATTTCACTGAATCATCACATTACAGATTTTTATTGTGCAATGGAATTTATTTATTGTGCAATGGAAGTACAGTACATAGATTAATTTGAGTCGTGGCAAAGTGTATATATACTAAATAAGAGTAAGCTTAATAGAAGTTTATATATTTGTATTTTATATATTTATATTTATTTGTGCCACATGACATTCCACTGGGTTATGCTACTACAGTTAGCAGGATGCAACTGGTGCTACTCACTTCCTAAAAATGACCTTTCAATTTGACAAGTGCTCAGTATCAGTGTTGGCTGAACCCCATGAATGTTCTCTTGTGTATATTAATGTGCTGATTACAACATTAATGTAAATTCTTGTCAAATCACTGGCTGTATATGATGTATCCATGTATTGGCATCATAAGTCATAGTATCATAGTACCTCCAGGGACCTCCTCCATGAAGATCTTAATGAAACCATCTTGACTGACGGAGCCTAAATACTGGACTATGTTTCTGTGCTTCAGCCTTTTGTGTAGAGCTATTTCTTCATGGAGCGGCTGGGAATATCTGAGGGAAAACAAAATCGATTGCTAAATTAAAAGGTCCTATTTCATGCAAAATTGATTCTTGGGAGCTTTAAGTCATGCTATAATATTGTTACCTCAGCACCCTGGAGTTGTGTTCTGTTTCATTCACACATGTTTGACACACATGTTAACCAATTATCTGTCTGTCTACATCCCCAAAGCTCAAAATGCTCTGTTCCAACTTGTGATGTCATGTAGTGGTAGTTTTCAAGTTAAAAAGTTACCTTTGTTCAGCAGAGATCACCATTTCCAGGGCTGAAATCATCTAAAAGAGTTTAAAAACACTGTGAAGCACTTCCTGTATCTCCACATCTCAGACGGTGGCACAGAGGATGCAGGATTTATGTGTTAAACATGTGTGAATGAAACAAAACACAACTCCGGGTATGTTTTTGATGAGGAAACATTATAACATAGATCAAATTAATGTAGGTCTTTTTACAATTTTTTGCAGAGATCTAAAAGATAGAAAAAACAGAAAGTAATGTTGATGTTCGCACCATTTTGGACAACAGAGAGCTTTTGTTTGTATTGTTTTGTCAGTCAGTCATGAGGAATTTGTGCTCAACTTTCCAACACACCAACCGGGGAGATCAAATATGACAGTGTATTTTATGATAAAGAAATGCTTAATTTTTTTTCTCCAAAATATTCACGAAGATGTCTATTACTTGGATAAACGTTTTCATAGCATGAAAGAACAAAAAGAAGTATACACTGATCTGAAATCATCATCATACTTCAAATCCCACAGCTACCAAATTCAGTTATTCTGACTTTTTAAAAATTGTCTTACCCAAATTATTCATCTAAATTACTTAATTACTTAATGAGAAATGTATTAAATGAATCTTTTATTGTTACTAGCCTAAGCCTTTCAAACCAATAGTTAAAGGTGTACTATGCAACTTTTGGTTGGGGTCTGTCACCTGCTTGTTTCTATGGATATGTCAGTGTTCTGCCTGGAATGTTCCACAGTGTGGCATTAAACAGGTTTACCTTACATTTATTCAATTACAGGTGGTTTTATAGCTCAAAAATACCTAGAAAAAACGGCATTCCATCTATGAGCAGGGTTGCCTCTCCACAGATCTGATCTGTAACTTAGTCTGGTTTGAATTCCATGCAGAAAGTAATAATACAAAGTATTAATACCATACTGTGAAGCATTCCAGACAAAGAAATAACTTCTCCATCAACAAATACATTTTATGGACCCTCCACCAGAAAAGTTACAGAATGCACCTTTAAAGTGTTTTCCAGGCTTCTTTAAGTACCATAGAAAATAGTCTTCTTCCATCACAAAAATACTCCTAAAACCTCAACTCTCTTTTTGACCAACATTGAAATCAAAACAACTATCCCCCCATGAGACTCATAAACCACATTCCTGGCATGTACATGATTTGTCCAAAATACTTCCAAACTAGGACATATTCTAAAATACTTCATCAAAAACATACCAGGGACTGTGTTTTGTTTCATTTACATGTTTTTGTAATCCTTTATATTAGTCGGTCTCCAAAGCTCAAAATGCTTTGTTCCACCTAGTAATGTCATGAAGTGGTAGTTTTCATGTTAAAAGCCATCTTTTACCTTTGTAGTAGAGACTGGCAATTCCAGGGCTGAAAGTATCCAACTACTACAGTTGTATAGAGTTCAAATACGCAGTGGAGCACTTCCTGTATTAGTACATGACATCACAAGGTGAACAGAGTGTTTTGAGAGGCAAACAGCTTAAATATGCAGTTTGTGTTGTAAACATGTGAATGAAACAAAACACAAATCCATGTACACAGCAAAAAGTGGAGTGTTAAAATGAACTCTCACAAAATGAATTTTAACATTTTCTCAGGGTGTGTAAAAGTCCAAACTGTTCTAGAGTTAATTTAACATTTTTGGAAATGTTAATTAAGTAACACTGAACCAAAGTTCTTATTTAATGCCAAAATCAAGAGTTATATTAACATTTTGAGAGTAAATAGATAACACTTTGTAGGGTTATCCTGATTCAGCTAAACAACACACAGAGGTGTTTTATTTTACACTTTCTTTTAATTAATTTAAGATGAAATTATGTACAAAACTGGTTCAAACTGGGCTGGTTTGAAGTGGTGGGTGGGAGGCGTCAAATTAACACTAAGGGAAATTGAATGGGGTATTGGGGGTGTTGAATTAACTTCAGCCATATCAACTCTGGCAAATAACCCAACTCGAACCCCCTTTTAACTTACAAATAGTTAAAATAACACTTTTTGAAAATCTCTAAAATATTTTACCCTTAAGTTTTTACCCTCCAGTTTTTGCTGTATAAGTTTTGATGTGGAAACAACATTACAACATAGATTTTTTTTTAAAGTACAATGGGGCCTTTAATAGGAGTTTATATGTTGTTTGTGCCAATCTCAGTTCTCTGTATACATAATTTGCCCAAAATACTTCCAAACTAGGACATATTCTAAAATAATTGGAGTAATCCTCTATCCTTACGTGCTGTCTTTCTCTGGTATCTCCTTGATTGCGATTCTGACTTGGTTGCTCAGGTCCCTCCCAGCATACACCACTCCATATGTGCCTTTTCCGAGCACCATTTTGTCTCCGTTCTCATTGGTCTCATAGACGTACTACAGATGGGAACAGAATGAAAGAGGACTCTGTCAATGGGGCATTGCAGGCAATAAGAGGAATTTGACAAGCAGGTGGTAAAGAGGGATACTACAGAAATATAAGTCGTTAGTCTAGAAGTATGTGCACAAATCAAATGCAAAAAAAATGTTGTTAATAATTTTGAAGTTTCCTGTAACTCTATTTCTATAGTATATGTAATATTAAGCATAAGAGAAAAGGTTAAATGATTCATCTTGTCATCTTGTTTTGATTGTTGTGTAAATTGTTTCGATAACGGGTAGTAACTGAAGTGACAAACACAGCTATCCAGCATGGACGATGGAACAATATGACAAATCACTGTCATGTCTGTTGAACTGTCAATCACAACCATGATTGACAGTTCAACAGTTCAGAGTAATTTTAGCAAGAGGGTGTGGAAATAGGGTGTGGAAAAAAAGAAAAAGGAAATGGTTGACCAATCTTTTGACAATATCTGACCTCCAGTATTCCATTGTTCTGGGGGTTCAGGACTGGGTCTGGGTCATCAGCCTGTAGCAGCAGTAGAGAGTTCACCAGTTCACAGAATCTACAGGAAAAACAAAGGCACTAGTTAAATGTGGGTAATACAAGTTTTACTCAATACTTTCTGAAGAGGGCTGTGGGATGTGGGTCAAATCATTTGAGATGATCCTGGGGATTTCCTTAAAGGCGGTAAAGGAAATGTGACTCATATTGATTACATAAGACTTGGCGAAGGTACAAGAACAATAGCAGTGTTATAAACACTCAGTCTGGAGTCTACAAGCTAGCACCAAGCTAACAAGTACACAAGATCCTAGATTTGACTACTCAAACTACCCATTGTATGGATACACATTTTGTTTTCTATTTTTACGTGTCATTTTATAAGCAAATGTCAGCATTGTCTCTGAGCACAAATGTTGAGTGTAACACGGGTTACAAGTTAATCAGTAATATACAAATAAGATCAAGCTTTAACCACATTAAACTGTAGTCAGGTTTATGTGCTATTTAAAAAAGGTACATGATGTAACTTTCTGGAAGTGGCAGAAAACCTGCATGATTAATGAAAATAGAAGGGAAAACCATACTGCGCAACATTCTCCAAGCAGACAGAAAGTTTTATGCCACACTGTGCAATGTAATAGCCAAGTAAGAGATCATTTTGTGGAGATGCAAGCCTACAGTAAGGGTTTCTGTTTTTCAGTGCAATAAACACCAAACATGCTTTTATTTTAGTCAGACTTCTTGCTGAAAAAGATACATACTGGGGCTCTAAATACAGGTGAAAATCCAAAATAAACTAACTAAAATAATTAAGCATTTCCACAGAACTGAGTTTGTATCTAATCAGACCTAACCCTGCCCTATGTCTTGTTCAGGGATTGTTGATTCACTCACCCTTTGCAGTGGGCCTCAGAGGGGAAGCAAAGTTGAAAGTCATCAGAGTTGTAGTGGACATAGAGGAAACAGCTGCGCTCATCGATCTTTGAAACACTGATGAGGAAAAGGGATAATCAACAATCAGTCTCTTTGTTTTTAGCAACAACTTGGACTAAAAAAAAAACTCATGTAACTTTAAAAAGAGCCCATGCTGCGCTATTTTGTGATCTAAGTTAAAATGCTACTTCCACATCAAAACATACCAGGAGTTGTGTTTTGTTTCATTCACACATGTTTGAGTTCTTCTCTCAAACGCAAAACACTCTGTTCCACCTTGTGATGTCCATACACCAATCAGTAGAATCATTTGGATCATTTCAGCCCTGGAATTGCTAATCTCTACTGAACAAAAATAAAAAGGTAGCTGTTAACTTGAAAACTACTGCTTCATGACATCACAAGGTGGAACAGGGCATTCTGAACTTTGGAGCATGTCTGAATGAAACAAAACACAACTCCTAGTGTGTTTTTGAGGAGGTAACAACATCATAAATTGGCTAAAAACTCACAGGAGTCAATTTTGCTTAATATAGACCATTAAATCATTCCTCTCCCAACAAAGAACCCATTTGACTTGAAATTGCAAAGTAGGTGAAAGAGGGCACAACAGCACAAGCTTGGACAAGATTTGCTCAACCCATTACGCAATTCATGTCCCTTAAAGGACAATTTAATAACATTGACGACCATGGACTCAGTGATATTTGTTTTGTATTAATCCCAGATGTTGACCTACACAGCTTATTAAATCGGCTGAATGCAAATGACCTGGCAACTAAGGCAAAATAAATTAAACATTATTTGGAAAGCATCATTGTCATCATAATATTATTTTACTCTACCTGACTCCCCGGATTGCAGAGGCTGGGAAAGTCCACTGATGGAGGCCTTTCTGCAAAAACATCATAGTCACATTGTAGGTTAATTTCACATTCAGTCTGATAAAACAGAATTTGTCTGCATGCATCATAACATAATGGAGGGAGTTTATGGGATTGCACAGCCAATAGTCACTAAACCATAAGCAGGAACCAATTTTAAATACTCATATTACTGTAATTGAGTAGATCTTTTGAGGAATTGCAGCTAATTGTGTACACTTTAAAATCTGTACTTTAACTTGTAATTGAGTATAATTCTAGCATCTAACTGTAATTAGCTATATTTTAAAATCATATTAGACATTACTGATTACTCTAAGTCCCTATTGTGCTAAAACATGGTAGTCTCAATGCTGTTTCTGCCCCTTTCTCTATCTCTGTATAAAAACACAGCTCTGTATCTCATGCTCTGATTGGCCAGAACTCACAAAATTTGCAGATTGTGATTTAAAATTTACACCATTTGACTGATGACGTTTTGTTTTTGAGATAGACTATGACTGATGTCGATAACGATTCTTTATAATCCAGAGAGACCAATGGTGGATAAACTCTGTTGATATTTTTGAGCCAATATTTTGTTGCCAATTTTAATTATTTCCCATTTAAATTTAATACCAACTCACCCAGTCCCATTTGACCACAAACTTTAAAAACAGCTGTGTCACATTTTGTACATTTATGTTTTCGTATGAAAGTTTTCCAATAAAGCTTTGTGTGTCGTCTTTGGCAGCAGGTCGACCAAAACAAAATATAGGCCTGTGTTTGAGATTTAACGACGAGAGTTGATGCGCTAAAAAGTACAAATAACGGCTGACCGATATATCGCTCTATCTCTGTTTTGAATACAAAAGGTGACCTTAAGCACTATTAAAATTGCATTAAAAAGTAACTTGAGTAGTATTTTGTCTGATAAGTTTAATTTAAGTACAAATTTGGCAGCAGTACATATCTAGCCATGTAACTATACTTTTACTTGAGTGCAAATTTTGAGTACTCTTTCTATGACTGAATCTCCATAGCTTATTGTATTTTACTGCAGCATACCTTCTGAGGCGATACATGTTTCAACTGGACAGTGCGACTCTCGTCCTCCTCATTCACACAAACTATGGCAGGCTGGAAGAGTTTGCTGGGCTCAAGGATAAGTACCTAAACACAACAATAACAAGACTGAGGGTAGAAAATATGCTATAGAGATATTAGATTTAGTGGCAATTTGTTGAGTTACGGGGCAGCGGTTTTTGGAGATGGTGGGTTTACAGGTTTGCAGAAGCAGCTCCATCCAGAAGTCCATGGTCTCCTCTTTAGGACTCCTCACCTCAGGTAACTTGGCAAACTGCCGATACAGGATAAACGTCTCCATGATGGAAGCTATAAACCTAAGAGAAAACATTGAAATTGGTGAGAGTGCTGTAAAATTAAAGGGCCTATTACACTATTTTCTGTAAGGTTATAATGTTGTTTCCTCATCAAAAACATAACTGGAGTTGTGTTTTGTTTCATTCAAACGTTTAACACACAAACCCAGCACAGTTAGTTCTCTCAAACGGAAAACACTTTGTTCTATTTTGTGATGTTAGGGTGGTAATAAATAAAGGAAGTGCTCCACAGTGTTTTTAAACTCTCTACACCTTCACTAAATCACCCCTTCATTCAATCACAATTTCAGCCATGGTATTGCCCATCTCTACTTCACTAAAGATAAAATTGTGGCTGAAAACCTGAAAACTACAACTGCATGACATCACAAGGTGGAACAGAAGATTTTGAGCTTTGGAGATGTAGACAGAGTAATAATAAAAGTACTCCAACATGTGTAAATGAATCAAAACAGAACTCCAGGTATGTTTTTGGGGAGTTAACAACATTTTATCATGAGTTAATGCACAAAGGAATCCTTTTTGTGTAATATAGTTAAGGCTGTAAAGTCTAGTCTAACTTATATTTTTGTAATTTTTTGTGTATACAGATCAACAACTGCAGATTTTCAGATGACATCACCACATTATGGGTATAGGACAATAATATTTGATACAAAAGGGGCAGCTAAAATTATATTGTTAAAATTTTCATTCCATTTCAGTGAGTTCGTGGATCAAATGATGGGTCAAGTAAAACATCAACATTTATGAATTTGGTTATTTTCAAATAGAATGCAATCAACAGGAAAAAAAATGTCTCTTTCCCTCCATCTGGGATTATGACATAGAGTCTGAAAACCACTAATACACACAAATTAATCATGTCAAAATGGCTAGAATCTTTGCTATACATTGGTAATCAATATAATATGCATGTCTTACCACATAGGTGCTTTGAGTTTGTACAATTTCTCTGAAGCTTCAATGACTTTCCTTGGTTCTTTGATCAGAATGTTTGCCCCTAAATAGAAGCCCACATCCCAGTAGTCCTTCATCTTCTCCAGGCTGCCCTTTCTCCCAAGCAGGGTGTTTATAGTGACGCCTGGGTTCAATGACATAATAGGTATGGATTTAACCACCAAGGAACCATTATGTAAACAAGGTTTTGTGTAGCCTGTCTATGATCACATTCATTAGATTAACATGTTCTATTCCATATTGCTGTTGATAAAGGCTAATTAGTCAATATTTATCTAATTAAGTTTCCTATTATAGCTATGTGCCATTTTGAAGATCTTGACCAATGAAAAGACAGACTATTTTGTTTTGAATTGTTAATTGCTATGGTAAAGTCTCTAATTTTCCATCAAGCACACATATGGATATATTTAATGGGATTTTGGGTTTTTTTTGGCTTTTTTTTTTTTTTGCCAAAACGTTATCTAAAAATAAAAACATCTTGGACATTGACCATTTGAGTGAGCTTTTTACAGCTTTTTAATGTCATGGATGCAATGGAGCACTTTTCAAAATACGGAAATTTGGAATTTCCATTTTGCCATGGCATCGATCCTACCACATCATCACTTGAAACCCACGGATTCGTAACCTCTAGCCACAATGACTGTATGCAGATCTTGAATTTGAGTTTTAGTGAATCTATGCCACAATCATTTGACTACACATTTTCTTCAGTGTAGTCTCTCATAGCATAATTAGTTAAAGATGCGCTATGTAACTTTTTGGTTGGGAGTCTGTCAACTGCATGCATCTATGGATATCATAGCTCTACCAGAAATGTTCCACAATAAGACATTAAAAAGCTCTAACTTACATTTATTCAATTGCTGCTCAAAAATAGCTAGAAAAACAGATCACTGTCTGTGAGCGGTGTTGCCTCTCCACAGATCTGACCTGTAGCTTAGCCTGGTTTGGTTTGCATGAAGATAGAAAGATTTAATGCCTTACTGTGAAATATTCCAGACAATCTCTCCATGGAGAAAAGCATTTGACAGACACTCCACTGGAAAACTTGCACAATGCACCTTTAAAGATTTAGTGTAAAGAAAAAAATTAAACTTACCGATTTTGCGTAATTCAATAGATGTATCAAATTCATGCCCTGCTGCCATCAGAAGGACCACATTATTGATGCCTGAATGGAGAGTGGGCTCTGCCTCAAAAGCTCTGCCATACCTATGACAACCAAACCATTAGTAGCAATAGAGCACTGAACTGTCCATAGCAGAACTCCCTGGCCAAAAAATCTGATAATTAAAAGAGTAAGATGTGATTATTGCTCTGTTTACATGCCCAAGCAAAATCCGATCATCCAAAAAAACAAACAAACATTTGTCAGTTAATCAGGGTTTTTTGTTATTGCAACTGTTATATTTGGGAGACAAGGCACAATTCCCTTTAAAATAACCCTTCCAATCCTTAACATTTTCGCTTTCATTTTCCATAATTTACCATGTCTAAACTTGCACTGGTGTGAACAATCAGAAGTTACATTTAGTCAGTTACATTTACTTGAGTTCCTTAGTAAGAAATCTTACTTTTCAGATTACTTTTCTAACAGCATACTTCATTCAGAATATACTTATTGAAGTAACAGTTCTAGACAACAGTACTTGAGTAAAGGTTTTGGTTTCTCTTTCCATTGTGAGGAAATGACAAAAGGTTTACCCCTGCTCACCTCAAACTCATCTATTTATAGGGATGTATATAGGGATTTACATGGATATCCAAATCTCATAGTACGATATTATCATGATATGCAACTCATGGTACGATATTTATTGCAATATTTTGAAGACGCTTTTTTACTTTTAAAATACCTTGAAAAGATTTTGGTATGAATTATTTCCGTCATAATCCCAAGAATTCAAGTAAAAAACATATGTCTTCACGTTGTCTGCACTGAAATGAATCATGGGATATGTAGTTCCCTAAGTTTATAAGCTGCTGCAACTATAAAACCATGCATTTAAGCAAAGGAACTTGTGATTCGATATATTGTGACAGCCCACGATATTATTGTGAGACGTACGATGCAACGGATACGGTATCACAATATTTCGGTTATTGTTACAATCCAAAAATTTACATGCCATTTTGCTAATCTGGTAATTCCTGAAATCAGATAATGATCAGATTTCTGCATGTAAACAAACCACAGTTAAATTTTAAAGTGTATATACCAGTAGCTGGCCTGGTCTCTGCTCTGGTGGTCTGTGAACCCTGAGCTCATGAACATATCTTTGTAAATGCGCCCACATAGACAGAGGACGTCCGATGCCACCTTCCCTTCGGACTGCACCAGGGGCAGGATGCACTGTAAAGCCTTGTCTCTATCTCCTGGGTGATTTCTCCTGAAAGAACAGATTAGATAACATGATGCACCAGGAACCTGACCTTAAATTGGCATGCTGTTATCTGTCTATGCTATAACATTGCTTCCTCATCAAAAACATACCTGGAGTTGTATTTTGTTTCATTCACACATATTTAACTCACAAACCCTCCATAGTTCTTATCCCAAACAGAAACACTCTGTTTCATCTTGTCATGTCATGATATCTACTAAACAAAAGATAAAAGATAACTGACTTGGAAACTACAGCTCCATGACATCACAAGGTGGAACAGAGCATTTTGAGACTGGGGGATGCATACAGACTAATAATAAAGGGCTTCTCAAACATGTGAGAATGAAACTAAACACAACTCAAGGTATGTTTTTGAGGGGGTAACAACATTATAACATAACTAAAGGCTCACAAGAGTAAACTCTGAGTAATATAGAACCTCTAAACATATTTAGCCACACTGATGTTCAACAATGGGATAAAAGGCATGAGTGACACCTGAGACGCTGCCATTGTCCTGTTTTAATTAACAGATACTAGCATGTACCTGTTCAAAGCAAAGATGTAGTGAAACTTGATATTCTGGTGTCTTGCTACGAGGCACATGGGCAGGTTGTTCAAGGTCTCCACCAGATTGATCATGGAACTGTAGTCCTGAAAACAAAAAAACAAAAGGAGAAGTGTAGGGTGTTGGGTCATTCATCTGAAATTCAACCCCAGATAAAATATGAACACATACTAAACAAGCCCAAGCAAGGATACTCTGTAGGGCATTCACACAAATACATAACATGTATTTAAAGGGCCATATCACACTAGTTTCTGATCTAGGTTATATATAAATATGTTATTTCCTCATCACAAACATAGCTGGAGTTGTGCTTTGTTTCATTCACACATGTGTAACACACAAATCCTGTGCATATCCAGCATATCCTGTTCTTCTCTCAAACAGAAAACACTCTACTGCCTTGTGATGTCACGTGGTTATACAAGAAGCACTCCACTATTTTTTATCCCATACACCTTCACTAGAATCATTTGGATGATGACATTTGTAGATGTAGACAGTAATACACCATGATTACTCAAACATGTGTAACTGAAACAAACTAAGTCCATGTATGTTTTTGAGGTGATGGCAACATTATAACATAACTTAAAACTCACAAGAGTCAATTTTGTGTAAAATACTGTAGGACCTTTAAATAGTCTTGTCTATTTGACAATGAATTCATACAGAAATCAATCACTTTACCATTTATTAGGGGTGGTATGATATGAATCTTTCTTTTATTTGTTTTTTTTTAGCTAATATCAATATCTGAATAACATAATGTATGTATATGTGTGTGTGTTGTGTATGTTATTCAAAATACAATGATTTTTTTTGTGATGTTTACTTCCTTTGCTGCTGTTTTCAAATGTATCTTGTTGCATGTCAGCACTGCTTCCTGTGTCCAGTCCAGTCCAGTGTGTAATTTAATTCAAAATAATGACTTTATCTACATCTCTATTTCCATGCACTACTCTCACCAATTACACATACAGAGGGAAGGTTGGCTATACCTTTCTTGGAAGTGAGCTTTTTTCAAAGTTTTATACTACACTTTTTACCTACAACAACTTCAAATAGGAAATAAAAGCTGCGCAACACTACTTAAAATGTTTCAAGTTGCAGTTCTCTAGAAATACTATTGCTTTGTCTAGAATTCTCCACAGTACAGATTGCATCTATCTATAATGATGGCGACAAGCAGGTTACAGCATTGTGTTAGATCAGTGGAGAGTGACCTCTATTAACAGAAGGAATTACTGTAGAAGCACATGTAATCAATAAATGTTAAATGGATATGTTTAAAGTCATAACATTGAACATTGCAGGCAAAGCAATAAAATCTCTATGGAGGTAAATAGTTAGCACATTTAAAGGGCCTGTACTTGATTTTAATTTGTTCTTGCCAAGATAAACACTCTTTATATCATGCAACTTATGATAAAAGCTGCTAAATAAGAAAAAAAGTTTGGTCTGTAAGATACCACCTGCTAATTTTTTTCAAGTAATAACTAAAACAGAAGTGACTGACAGTATCACTGTTTTCATCCAATTCTCTGATTCATGGTGGATTTTCAAGAGCTACAAAAAAGCAAACAGATGGCAGAGATTCAGGACCTATAAGGAAACAACTGCATGACACTATCCCAGACAGTTGTTTTTGTGTCATGATGAAATATCACAGTGGCAGAAAGAAGTAAGTGGGCGGGGCTAGAAGTTCAAACTAAATCAAATTCCTGACTACTGATTGGAAATTACTGGTAGGTACAGGCCCTTTAAGAAAACAAAGATTGTAGTATGTTCTTTTATTACTTATCTCTGTATGTTTTTATATGTTTAAGGTCACTGATTATTACTGTATAGGGTTAACTGCCTCCTGGGCACGTCCCACTAGGAGGAGACCCCTAGGGAAGACCCAGGACACGCTGGAGGGACTATGTCTCTCGGCTGGCCTGGGAATGCTTTGGGGTCCCCCTCGGAGGAGCTGGAGGACGTGTCTGGGGTGAAGGAAGTCTGGGGGTCCCTGCTTAGACTGCTGCCCTCGCAACCCAGCCCCGGATAAGTGGAAGAAAATGGATGGATGGATCAATTAGGTACAAAGGGATAAACTACTGTACAACTTCAGTCATGTTATTTAGTTAAACACAGAGAAGATACATACATTCCATTAAAACCAAGTAATTTACCAGTTTAAAAAATCATGTATGGATTTATAACAACAAAAATACTGTTTACAGCAAGTCGCCACATAAGTCTCCCCTCACCTGGATGTCTCTGTAGGACAGCAGCAGGTTCATGACGATATCAGGTGTAAGCAGGTCCACACTGTCCAGACGAGCCTCGATCCTCTTCAGCTCCTCGCTCAGGGCCTGTCCTCGTAATCGCTCCCTGGCCATCCGGATGTCATGTCGGATGGACTCCCGGAAGTACTCACTGCAAAACCACAAAAGAGACATTTTAAACCATAGAAGAAATTATGTTCTCCCCCGGAGGAGTTGGAGGACGTGTCTGGGGTGAGGAAATCTGCGAGTCCCTGCTCAGACTGCTGCCCCCGCGACCCGGCCCCGGATAAGCGGAAGAAAATGTATGGATGGAAGAAATTATGTGTTATGATACCGTAATGATTGATCAGCATAATAGTGACTATGCTGCTGTTAAAATTTTGATAATCATTATTTGGACTATACACAGTATAAAATACATGCTGAAAGGCCTTTTATAACAGACATAGGCCTGTCAAGATAACAAATTTAAAGCATGAACTATTCCAATAAACACTAATATTGAAAATACCACTGTCACAAATAGGAATGGGCATGATTAGTCGACTAATCAATAATTGATCATTAAGAATTTCGTTGATTACGTTCATTTCTAATTGACAAACCGAATGTAGGTTTCTGGGAGTAGATATAAAGCTGCGACTGACAGCGCAAACACTAGAGTTGTAGCCTCTCAGTCCTACGTTTGGGCTCTGGCACGTCCTTGGAGATCACTGTACCACTCAATGAGTGTGTTGCACATCAGTATCCCAGGTTTGTCATGGTGCATGTATATATTCATGCATCAACATCCCTCTGTCACAGAAAAGTCCGACAAAAGCTGAACCGCATCAGCGCACAAGAGCATTTTTTTTTTTTTTTCCCTTTCCGATTAATTAAATTTCATCGAATGCCCATCCCTAGTCACAAAGCAGGATAATCACCAGTAAACCCATTTTTTAACATACTGAATCATTAAAAAGGCCTGAGGTGTAAAAAATAAATAGCAGAATGAATCGAGAATTAACCATAGCAGTTATTCATTCTACTTTCTATAGTACAAATCTTGCATTATTACTAAATTCATATAGTAATTACTGTGACAGGCCGACAAGAGACTGACATTATTAAATCAAAATGTATGTATGTATGTATATATATAATACACACACATCTGTCCTGAAGGAAATAATCTATGGCTGCTGCCCTAGTAATGACTCGGAATATCCTTTGCAGCAGATGTCATCATCATTCTCAGGGGGTGTGATGCTAACTGAAGGTACAACTCAATCTGAAGCTCTGTGACTGAAATTAAACTTTAATCTCATCTTTATTTTAACACAATCTGACCAGAAAGAAGTGGCTTAGTTGGAACTACAACAGGGAAGATGATTTGTGCTGTTAAACAAGTCTCTCACACACACACAAAAAAAAAATCACAGTCACAAGCCAGCAACAAATTTTCAATTAGTCACTCTCACCTTTTTTTTGTTGAAAATCAAACACCTAAACAGGGCCATGAACGCTAGTAATAATAACAAGCTCCTGAAAATGCATTGTTAAAATTCATTTTTTTTTTTTTTTTTTTTTAAGCTTTAGCCCATCTTCAGACTTTTTTGGCAGTGTTTTTCTAATGTGTGCATTGTGTCTCCAGGGTAACTATATGTGGAACATCCATGGATCTATAATAAGAACGCCAATAAGCACAGGCCATTGAAAACAATCCAGATCTTATTATAGATCTTATTATACTTCCACGAGAACACCTCCAGTATTTTGTCAATGCAAAGTATAGGATAACTAGATCTTCAAAATTAAAAACTAGGACACATCTAGGTTGGGATGTTAGTATAAATAAAATTGTGAAAAGAGCGAGTAACATTGTCCATTTTTGACTCACTCGTGGGTCAGTATAAAATCTGAGGGACTTTTGTTGGTGCATTTTTCGCTTTATGGTCATTTTCAAGCAGTTTTCTGTATTTTAGCTAAACAAATGACAATATATTCCCCTTTTTACTGTTGACGGGTATCAAATTGGTCAAAAACAGGGACATTTTTGTATAAAACTGAGACAAATCACTTGTTTTTGGATAAATCTGCTAGGACACGGGACACAGAGCTCAAAACTGGGACTATCCAGGGTAAATAGGGACATCTGGTCACCCTGGCAAAGTATCAATTTCTACCTGGACTGGACTTGCACAGTGTTGAGCAGGTGGACCAGTCTCTCTACCAGAGGAGTGAGGAGAGGCTCCAGTTGGAAAGTGGGCTGCATGAGCTCTTGGATTCCCGTCATGATGGTGGCATCACAGACAAACACTTTTCCCTGAGGTGACACTACATACGGGATGAAGGTGTAACTGCTGCACTGCTCCTACAAAACAGGAAACACATGGAAAAGTACCACATTGACAACAGCCCTTTATAAAATGCTTTCAATAATATTCAGCAAAGCAGCTGTATGCCTCAGTGCAGTGGGGCATGTTGTATGAAAGAAAATTGAACACTTGAAGGGCCCATATCACACTATTTATCCATGTTATAATGTCGTTTCCTCATCAAAAAGATACCTGGAGTTGTGTTTTGTTTTATTCACACATGTTTAACACACAAATCCTGCATATTTAGGCTGACTTCATCCCTTAAGGTGAAAACACTTGTGACATCACCTTGGGATGTTATGTGGTAATACAGGAAGTGCTCTACTGTGTTTTCAAACTCCACACACCTTCACTAGAATCATTTGGATGATTTCATACCTGTAATTGTCAATCTCTACTGAACTAAAAGGTAAATGGTAGCTATTAACTTGAAAATTACAGCTTCGTGATATCACAAGGTGGAACAGAACATTTTGAGTTTTGGAGATATAGACAGAGTAATAATAATGGTTACTTAAACATGTGTAAATGTGTAACAAAACACAACTCCAGATATGTTTTTGAGGTGGTAACAACATTTGAACATGGCTTAAAGCTCACAGAAGTGAATTTAACAGAATATAGGACCTTTAATTTTGTCCCATTTTATCTTTCACATCTTCAGAGAACTTGTCTTATCTAAAATAAACAAGCCTAATGTACCTCAAGGCAGAGTTTGATTTTAAAAAAAAAAAAAAAAAAAAAAAAAAAAAAAGGGTGCCAGGACCATTGAGTTGCGGGTGAAGGGCAGCTGCTACTTACCATTACTGTGACCACTTCAGCAAAGAACTGTAGACAAGGCTGTGCACTAATCCTGTAGGCTACAGGCAGGCTAACCAATATCCTTATTTAGCTTGTTGCTTGTAAACCCCATTAGTCTAGTCACTGGCCAGACTACTCATTGAGATTATTGATGGATAAATCTTAAAGTGCCTAGAGTACTTTATCTTTTCACCTACGTTATAATTTAGTTTCTTTATCAGAAATTTTCGTGAAATTGTGTTTTGTTTCATTCACATGTTTAACTCACAACGCCAGCCTGTTTTGGCTGTTATTCTCTCAAACTGAAAACATCCTGTTCCACCATGTGATGTCATGTGGTAATAAAGGAAGTGCTCCATTGTGTTTTTAAACTCCATCCACCTTCAGTAGAATCATTTGGATAATTTCAGCCATGGAATTGCCTGTCTCTGCTGAACTAAATACAGAAGGTAGCTGTTAACTTGAAAACTACATTTTAGAGTTTTTGATGAAGTAACATTACAGCATGGCTTAACACTCACAACAGCTATCATCATCATTTCATGTAATAGAGGACTTTTAAATTCATTAAGTCCAAGTGAAAAATGCCAAGCTCAAGATAAAACGGAAACCCATCCCAAGACTTGAAATGAAGGAGCACACAGTCAACAGCCTTTATCCTGGGCTGTACCTTAACCGCGTGCAGGTCACTGTCCTGCTTGTAACAGTAGAGGATGATGTTGTTGGTCATGCTGAAGCTCTCTCTCACTCCCAGGTGGTAGAAGAGAGAAGGCTGACAGAACGTGTCACTCATCTCCACCACTGCTACATCTGTGTGAGAAAAAGACATGCAAAACGCGGTTGAGGCTGGGAGACGGGCGTAGTCTACTACCCCCGGTCCTGTCCGCATGCCCGTACTTGCCTGAGTTGTAAAAACTATCCAGAATGTCAGTTGTCCCGAGAGAGATCCGTTCGAACGAGATGGTATTGAAGAGCGCGTTTGCGTCTGCACACGCTTCTTTCACGCATTTCTGTGACAGGTTCTCCTCAGTTTGTGGCACCGATGCGTCTTCGTTGACGATATAGGCCACGGACACGGGTCTAGTCCGACTCCGCGGAGAGATGAGCTGTTTACCGTTGGAGCCGATTTCCAGCGCCAAAGAGTCCTGCCACAAACTTCCAGCGGTAGTGGAAACCCAAACCGGGTCCTTCCTCTTGTTGTGGTCCCGCAGGCTCATGCGCCTCCGCTCCGTAGTGTACATCCTGAAAGCTTTTAAACTTAATGCATGTCTCCAAGAAAAGTTGAGTTATGAGTTGCTGTAATGTTCCAGGTGTGTCACCGCCTCCTGTCGCAGCGTATCCCGTCAGAGAGCGCTGTCCTCGGGTCCGCCCGCCCTGCTGCTCCCGGTGCACACCCCGCCTCCTGACACTCACTGAAACACGAGAGAGGACCAGAGCGACCTCTGCAGTAGATCATGCTTCCCGCTATTTGAGAAGTATACACAATATTTGAGTCCGGTCATTAGGTCTAGGCGTATATTATCCCATCTCAACCAATGAAAAAAAAAAAAGGTCACATATTGCAAACTGACGCTTGAGAGCTTTAAGTCATTTTAGAAATATTGTTACTTCTTCAAAATCATAATACCTGGAGCTGCATTTTATTCACACGTTTAGTATTAGTCTGTCTACATCTCCAAAGTTGAAAATGTAATGGGAGTTTAAAACAGAAAGAGGAACTCAGCCTATACATACATATTGTTGAGTTGTGGGAATGAAATAAAACAGAACTCCAGGTATGTTTTTGATGAGGAAACATTATAACAGAGATCAGACAATAGCATATGCGCCTTTTAAGACACCTGATTTATATTTAATTCTTCTCACACACAACATAATCACTATTTTTTTTCTATTTTAATTAAAGAGTAACTGTGTGCTGACTGAACCTTTCCGCAGATCAGCCACACTTACAGACAGTAGGTCACGTATACTGTAACTGTATCCATGACTGTAACTAGGAATTCATCAATAACAAACCTCAAGAAATTAAAATGTTCCACTGGTTTATTTATAGTACAAAAAAATCTGATTTACAATGCCCAAGTGGACCAAAATAAAAGAGGAAGTCTTAAATACTCACTCCACTGTGAAGGGACAGATCCAACAACTTTGACATTACAATGCAAAAAAAGCAACATTTGTTATGTAAAGTGTGACAGTAAGGGTTACAGTCCATATGTACAAATGAGAATGAAAAGTAATTATTTCCAGTCTGTTGTACAGCAGTGCCAAGGTCCAAAAATATACACTTTGATTTATGTGGCACCAAATGTAATCTACTGTGACTACTCAGACTACACAACCTGAGAAGTAGAAGTCTTCTTTGAGACAACTGTGGCAGGTTAGGCTATTATAGAACATACTAACCAGCCATTATGTAATCCCACAGTCAGTGAGAAAGTACAGAGGATCACTCATTTGGTTCTTGGGCTGCCTCATCAACCCCCTCGTCTTCATCCTCCTCCTCGCGCTGCTGAGCGTCCACTTCGCTGGTGTCGGAGAACTCGTGCAGCAGGACGTACTCTCTGCTGCTGAAGCCAAACTTGAGTACGTCTTTCTCTTTGAGCTCGTAGTAGCGCTGGGGCTCGATGCGCTGATTGTTCAGGTACGTACCGTTGCCAGAGCCCAAGTCAATGATGTAAGGTCTCACCCTGCGCCCATGGGTGCCATCTGCCCGAGTGTACTCCACCAGTCTGTGGAATACAATGAAGAAGATTAAACGTTAACACACTGAGGTGTGGTTTAATATACACTTTGTAAAAATGTGTTCATTGAATGTTACAAGAATATTCGAGAGGAGATGCCTTCCCAAATTTAACATCTGCAAATTTGTATTTGGAAATAAACTCTCTCCAAAAAATGTTCTCACCTATACTGAAAAACTGCATGCTGCTTTGAGCAGGATGGGTGGTCAATAGGAATATCAGCTATTCTTCTCATTCGTCCCATCAGATAGGCACTCTGTCTGTGAATGTACATGACCGGGAGGGGCTCATCATTCTTAAATGGGTACAGCCTCCATCTCCTCTTGGGAATACGGGCTTCTGGTGGTTCATTATATTTGATGACCACTCCTCTGAATGTGTTTGTGTCTTCTGTGAGAGCTCCAGACAGCTCAAAGTTTGGCTTCTCTTTGTCAGCAGGAGGTAGCTGAGCTCTCATTGCTTTCCTCACTTTGTCCAAACTCATGTTCTTGGTTTTCTTCACGTCTTTGCTGTTGCCGCTCGGCTTGCTGAGAGGCAAAAGCATCTCTGTCCCCCCTCCTCTCTCTGCCATGGTTTCGGTCACTTGACCTCTCTCTGTCTCGTGACCTGTCTCCGTCCCGTCCTCTTTCACGAGACCTGTCTGTTTCCCATTTGCTCCTTCTTTCCTCCACGGGGTCATTTCTTCTCCTCCTCTCATCACCACTCCGGTGTACATCTCGTTCCTAATGAAAACAGCAATTTACATCATATGTAGGGTTACTGATAATAGAATGCTACTTCCACAATAGGGAGTGTGAAGTGTTTAAGCATTAGATGTATAGAGTTTGCATATCAAACAGTCAGGCTAATTGACATAATAATTCACATTTACAGATTATGTATCTAGATAACAATAATATCAGCAACAATAGCAAGAGTGTTAGGAATATTTTAAATGCCCATTCATTTTGCAAGATGGTCAGCTTTATCTTCACCTAAAGACTGGAGTTATGGGAAAAACACATAGCTTCATGACGTGCATAAAACGTATGTATATTATAAAGTATGCATAATTTAAACGTGAAAGTGACTGACGCGTTTGATCGTGAGCTCGGCACCGCGGTGTGGACTGCGGCTTCTTCTGTGTCTGGGAGACCTGCTGCGAGCGGCGGGAGAAGCTTGGCGTCTCTCCTTCGTCCTCACAGGCGATCTAAAGAACACAAGTGAGTAACTCGAATAAACACATCACTTCTCTAATGTTGATGCAATCACCTGCTGGTTCTTCTCCTCGGTGGACTGGCGCTGCCGCTGGACCTGGAGCGGGAGCGGCGTGTTCTCTGTGGCCTAACAGGACTCACTCTTTCCTGCTTTATTCTGACTTTAGTCTCCCGCTCAGGAGACTCCCTCCTCTTGTGTCGCTTTTCTTTGCTTATTGTTAAAGATTCGGTCGACATAAATTAAACATTCATTGCCCCAAAAAAGAAAGAAACTCTTCTCAGAATAACAAAACAAAATCGTATCAAACTTCCACTCTTGCTCAGATCACGTGTTTCCTGTGGTACGCAAATAATGTCATCCGGTGTGGTATACGGGTGCCCGCTGTTCTTTCCGGACCTACGTTGACCTACGTTGAACCAAAACTAATCTAATTACACAAATTATTATTGTTGGCATTTGGGTATTTAAGATTTATTCAATGCAGACATCTTCATTTTTTTTTTTTTTTTTTTTACAATAGCGTTCTTGTTTCCACTCGGACAAAAACGTAACACATTAAACGCCGTTTCCATAGTGACGCAAACACTTACTCCCAGCGCGACCGTAACCATCTACTGACAAGTTTACATCCCGTTACATTTTTAAACAATTAACCCTGGAGAACCCAAGACCCCTTTTCTTCTTTGGAAAATTATGAACTATACATTAAATGACTGCTATGAGTCCACTGAACACCAAAATATCAACTTTTTCAATTTTAACCCTTTATTCCCTGATTTAGGATTAGGGTCAAATCTGACCCATTGGGTTTTACGCGTATCATTTCAAAGAATAACAATAGGAAACACTGTCAATGTTGATCACCGCAATAGACAAGAAATGCCAGAAAAGTATCATATACTAACAACGGCTCCGAATGGGAAATTTACAGTGTTCAAGACGCACATCCAGCATGTCAACTCCTCCCATGGAATCATTGTACTCCTGGATGTTCAGCTGATCTGGTCTGGGTTGTCATGGCAACCTGTTCACCTTCAAAGCTCACATCAGGCAACTCAAAGCCTTTCTTTTGCCACTTGTAAGCTTTTGCGGCACGATTTGGCTCCATCTGTGAGCTAGCAGTCTCGGCAAACGGCACATCCTCATCATTGGACGAGTCATTGTCTTGGGCAGAAGATTCACATCATCACTTTCAACATCTGGTTGAAACAATTAATCAGAATCGCTATCGCTGGTTTGCTGAGAAGAGAATTTTGTTAGGGTAGGTTTCCAGCTCAACAAAACACCATTTGGTCAGCTATCTTGTCACTCCCACTCTGGCTCGTGTCAGTTCAATATTTATCCACTAGGTGTCTCTATGCAGGGGCCAGAAGTAGCACTCTGAGCTTTTGAGGTTAAATTTGACTTTTTTTTGGTTTTCCAGGGTTAATTTAGCATCTACAGTAAATAGTTTTTACGTTCCCACCATGATCCCACCGGCAGACTCGCTGCTGAAGTATGACAACCCGGTGCTCATGAGCCAAAGGCCAAGACTCAAGTCTCCAAAGGTGAGTTGTACACAAGTTGCGAACGCTGTGTATTTGTGTGTATACGTATATGTGTGTGTATGTATAACACAACAAAAGGCAATCCTGAACTAAACACAAAGTATCAGGTCACTGCAAAATATATAGCCTGGGCTAAAAAAAAATTGTGTTTAACTACACAGCTCTGTATCAAATAGTTATCTATTCTTCTATCAATTTCTCTTCCAGGGTCGCAACTTTAAAGTCAGTCCCCAGCAGTCTCCAGACACCACCCCTGTGCCTCCTCCCCCCAAACCAAAACCAGAGACTGAACAACACAATGAAGACATCCTCAGTTCCATACTTCCTCCCAGGTGGGACATTTTCCAACAAGGACATACAAGAACCATTGATTTTTTTTTTTTTTCTTCTTTTTTTCTTTTTTGCTGAATTATTATTTCTTCCACAGAGAATGGATAGAGGGGAATCAATTATTTGTGCAGAAAGTGTCCAGTGCCTCTTCTACAAGATCAGATGTGATTAAACTAACTGAACAACTGGACACAAAGTTACAACAGAAACAGGCCAGACTCACAGGCATCTGCCCAGTGCGCAGGGAACTCTACTCACAGTGCTTTGGTGAGAAAGATTTTTTTTTTAAATTATTATTATTATTAAAGGTGCACTATGAAACTATTTGGTTGGGGTCTATCGCCTGCTTGTTTCTATGGATATGTCATTGCTCTACCTGAAATGTTCCACAGTATGCCATTAAACAGATCTACCATTTATTAAATTATAAGTGGTTTTATAGCTCAAATATCTTGAAAAAACAGGCATTCTGGCTGTGAGCGGGGTCGCTCTTTCAAAGATCTGATCTGTAACTTGGTCTAGTTTGGTCTCCCATTAAGATAAAAAGGTTTAATACCATACTGTGAAACATTCCAGATGAAGAAATGCCATCTCCATTGAGAAAATCATTCCAATAGAAAAGTTACACAATGCAGCTTTGAAATGTTCAACCTTCAGTATATTACAGATTGGGTTCACACATTAATCTTGTGGCCTTTACAACTGACAACAATGGCATATAGTATTGAGACAAATCGAAATTGAGTTTTTTTGTATCATATGTATTTTTGTATCGTAATAACACTAATACAAATGAATGCAATTTGTGTCTGTTCAGATGAGCTGATCAGACAAGTGACCATAAACTGTGCAGAGAGAGGTCAGCTGCTGTTAAGAGTGAGAGATGAAATAAAGACAACCATTGCAACATATCAGACAATCTACGAGAGCAGTGTGGCATTTGGGATGAGGAAGGCCTTGCAGTCAGAACTTGACAAGTCTGACAGGGAGAAAAAGGTAAATTACATAATTTACACTATTGTTGTTCATTCATTGTTATATTTACAACGAAACCGATTACACAATATGGACTCTTATGAGCTTTAAGATATGTTAGAATGTTGTTATCTCATTAGAAACACACCTAGACCCCTGTGTTTTATTTCATTCACACATGTTTAAGTAATCCTGGATTATTGTACTACTCTTCTGTTTACATCTTCAAAGCTCAAAATTGTAAAAGGTAGCTGT